>NW_010972764.1:3099923-3100196 GCF_000737465.1 Haliaeetus leucocephalus | reverse complement strand
CCTCTGGATGCATTCAAGGACTTTTAACATCCTTCTTAAATTGTGGGGCCCAGAACTGCACACAGTATTCAAGGTGAGGCCACACCAACGCTGAATACAGCAGGATAATCACCTCTTTTGACCATCTGGTTATGCTGTGTTTGATGCCCCCCAGGATGCCGTTTGCCCTCTTGGCTGCCAGGGCTCACTGCTGACTTGTACTGAGCCTGCTGTCAACCAGCACCCCCAGATCCCTTTCTGCAGGGCTGCTCTCCAGCCACTCCACTCCCAATT
>NW_010972764.1:2833595-3099308 GCF_000737465.1 Haliaeetus leucocephalus | reverse complement strand
AACTGAGGTTAGACTAACAGGTCTGTAGTTCCCTGGGTCTTTCCTCACACCCTTTTTGCAGATTGGAACACTGGCTAGCTTCCAGTCAGCGGGGACTTCCCCAGACTTCTAAGACCTTTGGTAGGTGATAGGGAGGGTTCCTGCCATAACATCCACTAGCTCCTTCAGTACTCTGGGATGAATCGATCAGGCCTCATGAACTTGTGAACATTCAGCTGCTACAGCTGGTCCCTTACAATTTCAGTGTCCACAAATGGAAATTTACTGTTCCCACGCTTGTGGTCCTCTGGGAACTGGACAGCCCAAGGTCTTGCCCAAAATTGCAGAATTTGATGAGGTCTGTCTTGGTCAGAGTCAGTTTTAGTGGTGGTAACAACTGTGTAGCAATCAGGGGACTTTTGCCTTGCCTGCTTCAGCTTAGGTCTGTGAATACTACACATGGTAATGTCTTCTTTTGACTGTCATTGCATAGCAAACAGTCAGAAGTTGTGTTAAGCAGGATAGGCTATTGTAGAGCTTTTGAACTTTAGCTGGAACTCAAAGAGAAGGAAGCAGGATATATTAAATGATGTAAAAAATAAACCCAAGCAAATGCAAAACTGAACAGGAGGAAAGTCTCATTGTGAGCATCACATGCCTTCAGGTGAAAGACTCAGGGCAATGATGACTTATTGTAATCCTCCCATCACCACAAGCCTTCCTGAGAAAGACTGATGGTGTCAAAATTAGGACCCAGAGGGACACTGGAAATGTAAACACAGCACTAGAGAAAAGGGGTAGATACTAAAAACTTTACCTAAAACAATTGTACCTGTATCATTAGTAAGGCTTTTTTATATTAATTTGGATTGTGTTAGCATTATTGTACCTAGACTTGTAGCAACTGCTGTATTATGATAAGCCTGCTAAAACTTTTATTTGGACTAAGGGTAAATTATTGCTTCTATTTATAAGGTGTGGGGTTTCTTTGCCCTTATCAGGATTTGGGGTTTAACATAATACAATTTCAATTTGTAAAAATTGAAATAATCCATTCATCTCCCAATTAAACACAAAAACACATAAAATAATGGCTCTACTTGCTCTATACTAGTCAATAGTCACACACAAGGCTGCAGGAGCATTGAATTTTTTTAATAACGTTTTCTTAGGATAAGAAAGCTTGTTGTAATGGGGGGGGGGCTGTCAAAACCCAAACCCTTACATTCTAATTTTTTGGTAGCATGGTAGATGATTGAAAAAGAATAAAATTCTTTCGACAAGTCTTACACAAATAGACTGCAAGACATAACCATCACCTGGGAAACATGTAATCCATGGTTCACCTGTGGGAAACCTATATGAAAGACCAAAATGTCTATATTGAAACATTGTTTATAACCTTAATTTGACATGACAGGAGTTAAAAATTTTAATCAAAATCTTAAGACCCTCTTCAGATTAACAGCATTCTTACCATTTAGCATTTTCATCACTCTCACCATCAAAAACAAGAGTTCGCACAGACCATTTTCCAGGCTTATTTCAAGTCTAGTCATGAGAATTATGTGGATACAGTTTCAATGCCTTATACCTGGCGAAACAGTGAAGCCTGCATTGCTACTTTGACCTTTTCAGTATTCTGTGATTCGGACAACCATCTCTGTTCTTCTTTACAATTGCATGAACCTGGGAGTACCAGCAGAAATCTAAAAAAGGTCAAGTCAGTATAGCAAAGTTCAGTTTGACAGAATAGGCTAGACATTCAAACCTAGATAGAATCTCTACCATGAAAACATGAAAAGAAACTAACAACTACAAGTAGCATCACTGTACATCCTCTGCAGTGTAGAACAACTTTTGGTTGAAAACAAAAAATGAAACCCCAGTTAGTGCTTTGCATTCCCACAGAGAGCCTGTGGTACTGACCCAGGTAGTGGAATTGCACCCATGGCTTACGCTTTTATAAACAGTTCCTCACCCTGCAAAGGCTTCCTGCATAACAAATAGGGAGAGTAAGTTATAACGAAAAAAACAACACCAACAACAAAACCCCCCAACCCCCCAAAACCACCCCAAACAACTAACAAAATAACTCTTTTTTTTTAGACCATCAAAAAAGTCCATCCTTAGACACTGTATTTTTTTTTAAGACCTGGCCCTAAACTCTAAGTGAGGGCATACATATCAAGATCCTTATTCTTCAGTTTTCAGCTGATTATAATGCAGTACAAATATACTTTCAGTCCTGCGGTAAAGATACAGCTATTCAGGCTAGTGAAATGTGAGAGTACAGCAAATTATATGAAAACCTCTTTCTTCAATATTCACTCAAAATTCAAGTATCAGTGCTTGAAACTAAGGGTGAAGAAGCCTCATGGACACATTCATCATTCTTGCTATTGATAATATTATGTCTCCACAGAGCTTGTGGGTCCCAAAACCAAATCAACTGCTACTTGAGTTTATATCTGTTACATAGTTGGAGGCAGGAGAGATATAGCTGGCATCAGAGTTGAAGAATGAGCCTGAACACTGCCTAGGGATGACCTTCTGTGACAGGACTCTTTCAGATTATCTAGAAGAAGTTCTGAGGGGCAAAATAAATGTTGGTTAGGCTGCGAAATCTTGAAGTGAAATATGCATTTCTTCCTGGTTCCATCTTAACAAATCTGAGGCAATCCTAGCTGTTATCTAGATCAAATCCCTTCAATCTTTGGACAAGATTTCATTGGACAGAGCTTGTACAAGGGAACTCTGTGCCATGGCAGAATGAGAAGAGCACTGTGACAACTTCTGTTTCTGTGATACTAGTGAGAGCAGGCATAAAGCAATATAATGTATTTCTGTTAGACTTTTTTTCTTTCCTTTGTCAATGTGGAGCACAGCTTTCACAGTAATAGTTGGTGCAAAAGATTTAAGAGCAGACAAGGTTTCAGCTATCCTTACCACATTCTGAAGTTTGAGAGCTGTATAGTTTAGGCAAGGAGAGATTTCTCAGGGTGCCTGTTTGGGGAGAAAGGCATTCCAGCCCTTTGCTTTGATTTCTCCTATAAGTACATGGGATCAGATCCTGAAGAAACAGCCCAACTAGACCTTGATAATCTCACATTGATCCCAGGGATGTGGGTTAAAGGTAGAATTCAGAGACTTTTTTTTTAATCAAATATAAACAGTCTTTTATGCCAGCTATTGCAGGTTCTAGCTTAAAGAGCTGACTTACAGTGTGCAACAGGGAAGCAGTATTCTCTGTAGCTATATAAATTCAACCCAAGGGTGTAATACAATTTCCAAAAAACCCAAAGAGATCTTGAAGCTCATGCTTTTGGGCAAAATTATTTTCAAGAGCAACTGATAACAAGTAACAGCAGATGTATGCTGCCTCAGAGAAATAAGTATTAGGGAATGCACAGGTAGAGAGTAAAGGGCAAACCGAAATGACAATGAAAGGGGGCATAAACTTAGGCCTTAATTGCCTATGAATTTCTGAAGAAGAGTCTTGGTCATTTGCAGAGAAATAAACCGACATCAATTTTAGGATAATGAATAATAATTTATTAATAATTAATTTTAGGAACTGACAAAACCAAGCACATGCAGAAGGGGATTCTCAGAAGAAGTCATCATTCAAGCAGCTTAAAGGAAAGAGAAAGGCAAAATAAAAATTTCAGATAGAAACACCAAAGAGGAATTGCCAGTCTGCAAGCACATGGACCTCTGGTCAGGTCCAAAGAAACACAAATTCACGTACGTGAACAGAGATGGAGTTAGGGAGGACAAAACATAAAGACATCCAATAGATATTGTCAAGGGAGAATCTGTACATTTGGTCAGAACACACATGGAGAAGCCTCAATTAAGTTACTCCTAACAGCTGAAATGTTAACTAGAAAGAAAAGTGATGGGTGAGTTTGCAGAAGACGATGAGATAAACAACCTGCTTGTCAAGGTAATATGTCACATCCCATTAATTGTGATGAGATGTTTGAAGACCTATACAATTACATAGTCTGTGTAATTTTTATCCTTGTAGGAATAAAATCAGGTGTAAAAATGCTGATCTATATAAAGAATAAACTGATTGCACAGGCTTCTGATCTGTTAACAGAGGAGGCAGCTAATAACCCCAATAATTTTCATGCTAAAAATAACAGAAGAATAAATATGGTCCATTGCTAACTGAGCAATAGCCATATTCCACAGGGCTTTGCAGGTAGATTATTTTGTTCAAAGAATTAACAATGACACAGACAACATAATTTATTTTACCCTGGGTTGTCAAACCAATATACATTTGATGCAGAAGTGCTACACTCACCCATGTAGAGATTGTATAACAAGGACTAACTGTGTAAGTCCTGTTTCCTACAAAGCTGAGTGGCCCTCTTTCTAGTGGGCAAGTTTTTTTCTCATTAGTGTTTCTCACGCTTCTTAAAGATATCCTTATTAGATATTAATGCTGATGCACTCTTGTTTGTCTGCTTATCACTTACAGTACATCTATTATATGTTCTGTTTTGTTAAAAATGTATGGCTAACCGACAGAAAGAAGAGCCATCTGTCTGATTTCTTGGATCATACAGACTCCTCTGCAGGGAAGGGACTGCAATTTCTATATGAGGCATTAAGCAAGCACATCTGGGAGAAGGTTCTGGAAAGCAGTGAATAGAGAAGGAGAAAGAGAAAGAGGAAGAGAGAGAGAAAGAGGAAGCTCCCACTGCAACAGGAGAGTCGAGTAGGAACAAGAAGCAGAGACAAAGACAGAGCTATGAGGCTGGCAGATGTGCAAGACCAGGCCTTTAAAAACTCTCCAGGGGGCAAGTACTTGAAAGTTTATTTCTAATATTTCGAAGATGGATAGCAGTTTTTTCTCCATCAGTTATGGCATTAAAAAGAAGAAACTTCTGTTCGGCAGATGTTTCAGTCCTTGATCCTTGAAGAAAATAAAATCAACAATGTTTCACATTATTGCAAACTAATTATGTGTAAAATGAGAATACAGTTAGATTTAAGATTAAACTAAGGAATAACTAATCTAGAAGACAACTGAGGCATTTAATGATCTTCCAACTAGAAAGAGCTCTTCTATGACTTGGAAAAGACACCATATTGAACTGTTGGCCTCTTGGAGATGGCTGGAGTCATGTCTAGCTATTTTAATTGTAGCATAACACCTGCAAAAAGTCCAGCATCAGCGTTTCTCTCAGCCTTGTGAGAACTGGCCCTTTCATAGAGTTTCTCTGTATGGTCCCTTTAGAGACTAATTTATCCTATTAGGCTGTTCAGGAAGTAATGTATTACTTAAAGCATTTAGCATGAAACTTGAACCAGCTTTCACTTAGAGGGACTTGCAAGCTTATAATTCCTCTTCATTGATCACAAAGAGAACCATCTTCTAAGAGCATCTGTCATGCTGTGCACTGAAAACATATTGAGATATTAAGCAGGATGAGAGAAATCAAGTATAAACAGACATATTAAGCCTAGATTTCATCAGTTAAGATTTAGATATTTGGAGGCTTTTCTTTCATACATAAAAGCCTTCATTTATGTTCAGGGGGAACCTCCGGTGTTTCAGTTTGTGCCCATTGCCTCTGGGCCTGTCACTGAGCATTGCTGAAAAGAGCCTGGCTCTGTCCTCTTTGCACCCTCCCTTCAGGTATTTGTACATACTGATGACATCCCCCTCAGCTTTCTCTTCTCCAGGCTGAACAGTCCCAGCTTTCTCAGCCTTTCCTCATAGGAGAGATGTTCCAGTCCTTTTTTCTCTAACATCAGGAAACACTTGGGTTGTTTGTTTGTTTGTTTGTTTTACTGTGAGGGTGCACTGGCACAGGCTGCCCAGAGAGGTTGTGGAGTGTCCCTCCTCAGAGATACTCAAAAGCCGTCTGGACATGATCCTGGACAGCCAGCTCCAGGTGACTCTGCTTGAGCAGGAGGGCTTGGACCAGTGACCCCCCAAGGTCCCTGCCAACCTCAACCATTCTGTATTCTATGAGCTGCTTGATGTGAGAAGCTGAAGACCTGACCTAAATCTTCTGCTGTGAGATTACTGTTGCTCTTTTTCATTATCATCATCTTTGTCCAATGAATCAAAAACTATCAAGTTATTTGAATGAAAAACAGAAAAAATGGGGCAATAGCAGTCTGTTTGGAGTCCTAGATAAAGAAGCTGAGATGTTTCAGGACAGTAATCTGTTCCCAAAAGCCATCCACTAAAACCCAGCTTTTTAAAAAATATTCCTTAGAATACTTTTGTAATTCCTATTGTCAACTGCTTTCTTCACTGACTCATAAACCTGTGTTTTAACTAAAGCATACAACAGCCTTTTGCCATAGCGTGACTTCTTGATGGAACTACATTAGGGACTCATGCTGTGTGTGTTTGCAATTAAATATTTATTCTGGCTTAATAGTTGTTATAGCAGAATAATTGCTATGATAGCAGAATGATCTGATGGTGATAAAGAGTTTAAAACAAAAATCTGACATATCAGATATGTATCAAGAAACTAACGAGAAGCAGAGTTAGGTCAGAGATTTACAGTACACGTAAGGAGCTTTACAGTGTTGAATCTCTAGGTAACATGGCACATATTAGTGCTAGGATAACTATAGAAGCTTGTACAACCAACCAAAGAGTTTCCACATAGTTATACCTATTTAAAAAAAAAAAAAAAAAAAAAGATGTCAACATTACTGACAAAATTTTCCAACCAAGAATTGTTAAAAATGTCAGAGTAAGAATTCTGATGGGGTTCCTTATGCTTCCATTTTTCTATGTGTAGCAAAATTCTGTTGAATGATACCACTATCAAAGGTCTTCTACTGCAGGAGAAGGAGCAGACTATTTGAAGTCCCTAGCCACTGAAGAAGATATTCTACTCAAAGGGCATGATACACAAAAATGATGCCCCAGACTGTTTACTCACTGTGTTTTTCTCCCTCTCCCTTAAAAATAATAATAATAAAAAATTTTAAAAATTGAATTTTTCATTTGGAAAGAGAAATGAAGACTTACTGAAGTTATCCTGTGATAGGAAACTCAGTTTCTATCTACCACACTTCTCTGGAGAGACCAATGCCAAAAAAGAGTTCTCCATCACATGCAGTCTGATAGGTAAGCTCTCTGCAGAGTATGCCAGTCTGTACCACTTCTCCCTACAAATACAATTAATTTGACATATAACTGGGCAACACGAGGGGCCATCCTCTCTCCCCTGTCTCCCTTGTTAGAAACTGTAGAAAGATTCTGTGCAGGCTGTTACGTAGCCTACTTACTGGCTGCCTAATTCGTCACACTTTTAGGTCCAGAAGTCACACAATCTCCACTGTTTGCTTTTTACTTTCAGCTTGGGCTTCCACAACAGGCAGGCAACCTGTTTTTTTTTCTGTTTGCCAAGCAAAAGATCTACCTGCAAAAGCAACATAATAGTTCTGACTGCACTGTCTTCTTTAAAAAAAAAAAAAAAATCTTTAAAAATGGCTTTATCTGTGTTTTAATTAAACATTGTTAATATTTCTTCAGAAGTTAACAAATCTTCAAGAAAATGCAATTAGCACACATCTTTTAATAGTCAGTGCTAATCTCTTGTAAAACACCATGTTGCCTAGTAAAAAAACCTACTTAACTTTTGATTCACTTGAGCAGTGATGACATTCAATGTGTAAAAACTAGTTGAGTTATACTTCCCATTTTGCCTGGAGGTGCCTGGAAAGATTTACTCTTACACGCTTAGCCATCTTTTAAAAGAACGTACAAGAAAAGGTAGTTCTTCTGTACTGTTAAGTGAAACAAAAGCTCTAAGTGTTTAAAAAAAAAAATCGTGCATCCTAAATAACCAACTGCATCTTCATTTTTATATTATTCATGAAGCCGGAAAAAGCTCATACAATCCAAGAGTCTCCAATAACTTAGCAGGCTTAAATTGCATATACGTAGGAGTAACACTGAAAGCAATTCAGTATTTCATGATACCTGTTTCATATTTTAAAACAGCTGTTTTCTTTATTTTGCTTAACTTATTCAACTGGCCTGAACAGCATGCAAACAGTCATAAAATTTGAGTTTATCTTGTCACAGTCACTGATAAATTGCTTCTGTGCTAAGGAGACATACAATATTAATCCTATATTGATCTTCTGTAGCGGTCTTCCAGAAGAACTTTCATTTGTCAGCGGCACACGCTTTTTACTGTTCAAGGTGGAGAGCATGTCACTACTGTGTAATTCAGATCTTTGGTTTCTGTGTAGCAGCATCTTCAACTGATGGTCAAAACGACCACTTAGCTTGTAAATTTGATTTCCACAGTCCATGTGGTTCATATTATAGCTTATTAGTCAAGAAACAATTATGTCATCGTGTACACCACAGAGCTAGCACAAACAAAGACACTGATACCATTGGCTCAGAGCCAGCTCATTAAAAGCAATTGTGTGAATAACACAACTGTGTTACAGATTCAGTGCTTTGTAAAGAGCTGGCCACCTACCACTCGCACCAAAGCAATAGAACATGGTGCAGTAAGAGATGCTTGCTTTTTAAAAGTATATATTACTTAGACTGATTTAAAAATAGGGGGGTGAGGGAGGGATGGAATTAGCCATATTTTTCTCTGTGCATAAGAAATTTTCTTAGCATAAAGTAATTCTTGTAGAGATCCATAAATGAATTTTAATCCAGATCTTTATGGCTAAGGAATTACAGAGATACTGAGAAATGCTATGAAACTGGGTAGTTTATTGTGAGCCTCAATGGAAAGTGAAATAGCACATAGCAGCCTTCCATAACAGCCTCCAAACCAGGATTTTTTCTCTAATGCTACTTTCTTAAAGCCCAGCTGTGCCTGTATGAGGTCTAATATTAGTCCAAAACACTTTAAATGAAGTGATTTACTGTGAAATATTGTAATATATTTTTTCTTTTAGGCTGATATCAAGTAAAAACACTTTATTTGAATATGCTGCTCCTTCCTTTCTCTTGATCTACAGTGGATAACAGAGTAGATCTTTGTATCTGTTGTTAGTTATATTTTGCTTTTTCTTGAATGACTTTCTAAGGGAGGGTTCCTTGAGTTATCTTGTGTGTCCCTTTCATTTTTCTTCAGTCCATGCTCTTTCAGCAGCACAAGATCAACAGGCCTATATATATGTGTGTGTGTATATATATTAAAATAATACCACCTTTTCAAACCCTCTAGGCTCAGCTACCTTCCCTCTTTCTGCCTGTCTTACTGACATTCAGGTCGTTGTATATATCCAATGCATATATACTGTACATATAAAGAGTAGATATGCATATGTATGTGTGTGTATACACACACAATAGATATAAAAATATATAACTACACTATGGTGGAGGGAGAAAATGCTGCTTCCTTGTTTCAAACAGGGTTAAACACTTTATGAAAAACAGTAAAATCATCTGCCAGAGATAAACAACTTCAACAAACCTTGAAAAATTACATGGGGATCCCCGAGCTTGACAGAGGAGATATACAGCCAAGTAAAATTTATTCTTAAACCAGACATACTCAAAGACCCTGAGAGAGTACTGATTCCCGTGTGGGTTTCTAACTAGCAGACAAATTATTTTACAAACTGTAAGCTTATTAAGCTAACTATGTCTGGGCCTGATAGAAAACCTCCTAAGTGATCCCCTTAGTCAGGAATCAAGCCCAGTTGCAATTGATTTAATTTTCAAGAATTGGTTTTGTAAGACACAGTTCATTTTAATAATTTCCAACATCACTATTACTATCCCATCTGAGTGCCAGAATACCCCTGACTAATTGGGTATCTCTAAACATGCCAGCAGCTATCAGTGTGAGACTCAGGGTTAAGGAAGTTTAATGCACTTTGTGCTGGCACTCTGGCTTTGCTCACACATGCTTTACATACACAGTTTACCAGTATCAAAAGAATTCAGAAAATGCCAAGGATATCACTAGCTTCTTCAGTAGTCATAGTTTCAGAGTTACCCAAATAGTTTCCCATTATGTATTCCCAACACATAGTTTATTTAGCATTATAATTACTTTTAATAACATCTGATCTATTGTCTTTACTGGTTTTCATATGATTGCTCAGCTTAAGTCGTTAGGACTTTTTCTGTTATGTGCTCATTTGACTACTTAATTTGGAAACTCATTTTGCAACCTCTTTAACCTCTTAGATATTCTATTGAATGATGTGAAAAAAACCAAACCAAACCAAACCAAAACACCAACATTTTGTACAGCTTTAACAATACTGATCAGAACCATAAAGCCAAATTTTAAATCTGCATTGCATTATTTATATTTCAAACTCTCAGCTCTTCCAGGAATTCTTTTGCTGTTATACTTCAAAGGTTTGTAAGAAATTATAGGAGGTGTGACCATTTCTCAAGAAGAACTTAGAACAGAAAAACATTTAACATCACACAAAGTATTGTTTAAGAAGCCTGGGTTTATATATTACCTTCAACATTAAATAACTGTACTGCAGGCTTTATCCCTTACAAGTGCTTAGGAACACGCAGGAGTCTCCTGAGCACAGGAGTTCTACACTTATGCATAGGGAGCCTGAGTAACTCGGGGAACATACAAAGCTTGACTTTTTGCACACCAAATCACTGAGTTCCTCATGCTATCTTTTTCAACCCCAAATTTGGTGAGGGCAGAAAGTATTTATCTATGTCAAAGACTTCTGAATACCCAGGAGCACAACACATGCACTGTGTTCTTCTCCAGGAATCTAAATCCACATGGAACATATGAAGCATCTGGTGGACAGACCAGCATACATAAACCAGAGTGGATTTCTCTCTCTTAAAAATCTTTTTTTTTTTTTTTCTTATGCCTGTTTTCATCCTGTATTTTCATCACCTTTCTTTCAGAAAAAACCCAGCAGATACTCAGAATGCTAGCTTACTATTTGTTATTTTGTCATATTTAGGTTTTGGTAATTGGCTTTATTCATGGGAAGAGCTTTATATTACATTGGAGTTGACCTTGCATAGTGTCCAGATTAACTACTTTTCAAAAACAGTATGGATTCAAAGGCAATTATCAGATTAAATTTTACGACCAACTGACTTAGCCAGCTACCATCCATCAGTGTAGGTGAAGTAATTAACAAGAGTATTTCTAGAATACTGGAAGATGAGCTCTTGTCATAAAGGAAATCAGAGCAGATTACTCTTCAGGAAGCAAACCAATGGATGGAAGGCTTCACCTCACCCCCTCCCCGATGTATTCTTGTCATTTTGCCAAAGGGAAATAAATAAATATAATCTCGGGGGTGGGGGAAGAGGAACATTAATGGCATATCTATGTCATTTTGAAAAATCAAATCAGAGAAAAACAATTTCAAAACCTTAAGCCCTTCACAAGATACTATACACCCTTGAAGTAAGAATAAGTGAGTGGGTAATAAAATAATGCTGCCACTTACTTTACTGAGATCGTTATACATTTTTCCTGTCCTAGTTTCAGCTGGGATAGAGTTAACTGTCTCCCTAGTAGCTGGTACAGTGCTATGTTTTGAGTTCAGTATGCGAAGAATGTTGATAACACTGATGTTTTGAGTTGTTGCTCAGTAGTGTTTAGACTAATGTCAAGGATTTTTCAGCTTCTCAAGCCCAGCCAGCGAGAAAGCTGAAGGAGCACAAGAAGTTGGCAGAGGACACAGCCAGGGCACCTGACCCAAACTGGCCAATGGGGTATTCCATACCATGTGATGTCATGCCCAGTATATAAACTGGGGGGGGTGGGGGCAGGGAATCGCCACTCGGGGACTAGCTAGGTGTCGGTCGGTGGGTGGTGAGAATTGCACTGCGCATCATTTGTACATTCCAATCCTTTCATTATTGCTGTTGTCATTTTATTAGTGTTATCATTAACATTATTAGTTTCTTCTTTTCTGTTCTATTAAACCATTCTTATCTCAACCCACGGGTTTTGCTTCTTTTCCTGATTTTCTCCCCCATCCCACTGGGTGTGTGTGTGGGGGGGGGGTGAGTGAGCGGCTGCATGGGGCTTAGTTGCTGGCTGGGGTTAAACCACGACATTCCCCACCAAATAACAGTTCACTTTGAAGAATTAATTAGATCTGCATAGAACTTTTCACAGCAAGTGTATAAGACTCTGCTTCATGGACTTAGCAATCACATTCTAAACTTAAAGGGCTTCAAAAGGCTTTTCAAGTGCTTTACGATGCCTACTGTTTTTGTTTTTCTTTGTTTTTAATTAGTTATACACATCCAGTAGTAACTGTAACACTGATTTAAGCACAGTGGCCTTCATACTTGCAGGTCACCTATCCATGCCAGATCCTGCAGCCTGCATGATCCCAGGTACTTTAACGGAGGTTCAGCAAGAGGCATCTCAGTAAGAGCTATGGACTCTGCTACGTTTCAGTGCTGGGTGAAATACTTCTGGCTTTTAACACAGCAGCTATTTGAAAGCGAGAGTAATGTTTCTTCTCTTACAATGCATGGGAGGACAAGCTACGAAGTCTGTAGCAGGAAAACACTGTCAAGGGACTCCCAGTTGCCAGATTTCAACTGGAATACTAATTTTATTGCAACTGGCTGCCAGCAGCTGCGATTCTTACCCAAAAGAAGGTTTTCTACATGTTTCTCCACAGGCTGCATGGAAACAAAAAATATACTTTGTCTTAAACTAGTGTTACTGAAACCTGAAACAATAAAATGAATACTTTTAAAAAGAGTTTCTCAAGTTTTAGTGCAACTACTTAACAGCCCTGTTGCAGTTCATAGCTATCCCATACTTGGCGATTTTGTAAGGAGAGTTAAGGTTTGAAGGATTATGAAAGAAATATTTCAAAGCTCAGCTTCTTTTTCTCTTTTAATAGTGGGCTGGGTGTTAGGAAAGCAGAGACTTCACTTCTTCTTCTCTGTCTCTAAATTATAGCTGCTTGGGATTCCAAATCATTTGAAGCAACAGGAAAAACACCCAGTTAGAAATGTTTCATGCAAAGTTAATTCAGCACCACAGCCACTGTCTTTCCTGGACAGCTCTGTGGCTGTGTGCTTTCTCTAACATCTCCACCAGAGAGGTGTCTGAATCTTGGAAGTGTTGGTCCTTTGAATTTTTGATGAAATGGTAGAAGATTACTTGTTATGCTTATTCATTTCACAAAGTAGGCAAGAGTGCCAGAGATAGGAAAGAAAGTCTTTAAGCCTGTAAACAGTGGAACTGGAGTAAGTGTGTTAGTGACAGGGCTTGCTTTCTCTTCTGTTCAAATGTGGTCTCCCTGAAGAAAATGATCATGCCACATGGGACCTTCTGACTGAAGTGAGTTTTGTTTGTTTCTCCCAAGTTATTTTTCTTCCCTACAGTTGCACATTTAACACTTTTAGGTTTATTACTGAAGATGCTTCCAGGACACCAATTTCTTGGAGAGTTTGTGACCAGCAGTATTGCAGTTCATCTTAAAACACATTTATCAAAATTGTGACGTGATGCATAGCAATAGCAGGGGATAGACTCACTGACTTGAACAATACTTTTGGTCCAACTAGATCCCAGGGTGAGGTAATTAAAAAAAACCACCTTGAAACTCTTTCAGTTTGGAGGGGAAAAAAAGCAGTGAAAATGATGCCTGCAGCATTTTCTGATAAAAACATCTTGGCTGCAGCTACTCAAGACCTTAAAATACATTGGCACTTCTTCTGGTATTCTTCTAAGGCCAAGTTAGAATCATGCTCTTCAAAAGTCTTGCCACTGCAACGTGCTTTCAGATTAGTAAATCTGTAAACCAGAGCTAAGCATAAACTGTGACCACTATAGTCATCTAGGTTTATACAGATTATACATATATTAATATACTTAGAGATTGACATTAAAAAAAAATAAATTCAGGCAGAAAAAGAAAGACAAACCATACTTTATGTTGGTTTTACTTTACAATAAGGTATTGGAAAGCATTGTAGGACTGTAAACTAATGTCTTAAAGAGTTACTTACATAATACTTGTCATCTTTCATGGAAATATGACATATAAAAGCCCTTACTTTGAGCTCCATCATCTTAAACTGGTGCTCTGGCATTAATGTTATGCTCAGTATTTTTTTTTTTTTTCTCATTTCTATACTTTCATGTACAGAAAGGTAAATTTAGAATCCATATTACATGGTATTAAGCATGGGATATTCAACTTCACTATATTTACTTTCATGGATAGAGATATATGTGCACAGAACACACTTAGGTACTGTTTTCACCTTCATCTCCATAGTTTGCTTGTTAACTTCACTTTTTGGATTAGGTATCTCCTGGTAACTGAATGATGACAAACTGTCATCAACCACTTACACATCCTGTCTGTCATGCACATCTTGTGCACACTGTTCTATTGAATTAATCATTTATAAACCCAGGAACATTAAAAACAGCTCTGAAAAACTAGACACATCTAATGATTGTTAGCTGGCCCTGCACAACCCTTGTTGTTGAACCCAAGAAGAAACTAGAAGAGAAGGAAAAAAAGAGGACTGCAAGATATTTCAAATATACTTTTCTGCTTAACACTGCCTAAGTATCATTGACAGAGGGAATTAATATGACAAAATTCCTACAGAACCATTTAATCTCTTCAGGAGACAAACATAAATTATTGCTTCAGTGCCATTTGAATGGCGTGTAGACTTGGAACTAATTATTTCTTTTGTTTCTCTCACTGGCAACCTAAGCTATACCCTTGGTCTTGCTTGCAAACTTGTTTTACTTCTAGTTCCATTCTGAAAACCTGCCCAGCACATGAACACATGTATGTGCTAAGGCACATGTGCGTACACACACACACACACACACACGCTCACACACATTGTTCTATTGAGTTAATGCTTCTGAGAAAATACATTAGTGAAAATCTCTGAGCACTAATTTTTTATTATTATTTCAGAGGGCGTTCAATTAGAGGGCACTATCTGCAGCTAGACATCAAGTAAAATAAGGGTCTTAGAATGTACCATCATTCTGGACTTCAGTAGATTTTTTAGCGGTACAAACAATGCTCAACAGATTTTCTACATACATGCAACATGTGCCTGTAAAGTCTGGGCAAAAAGAAACCTCTATAGCCATTATAAGTAATATCTGTACAAAAGTGCAAGCATGTCCAATTTATAGAACTAATTTTTCTAAAATTTAATAACTTTACCAATTCAATAATTTAGAAAAATGTGGTAAAGTTATTGAAGGTAATGTTATAACATAAAGATATAAATCATTAACTTTATTTAAAGCTCCTAGAGCTTTAAGGAGTTTCTTAAGCAACTCATTAGTCCTTTTCCATTTACCACAGTGACTACAAGAGCACATATATGTATCTATATCTTGTAGCAGAATGGTATAGCTGGTGGCCCTACTCTCAAATGACAATGGAGAAACATTACAAAGAATAAAGCTAAAAGTGGGGATTTTTGATTGCGTAATTGTTTCTTCTCAATTTAAATTGCTATTAAGAAGGCAAATCCACAGAGAATATAGAACAGTTGATATTGGCATTTCTAAAATTTTCATCTTTGTAAACATTTTAAGGAGTTTTGCAATTTAAACGAGTGATGGAAGTAATGTATAAAAAGAGAGTGGAGAAAGAGCAGCATTATGGCTAGATGAAAATGCAAGGAAGACAGTGCCCAAGTGCGACTAAGTACCATTTTAAATGCACAAAAATACTGTTTATTTTAGAACTGGTGAGATGTTGCCTTGAATGAAATCATAGTTCTTCACTCAACCCTACAAATTCTAAGCAAGTTCATCCTATTCTTACTCATAGTACCTAATTGTTTACTGCATCCATTCAATTGCTTCACAAAAGACACTGTCACTTGCAAAATTCGTTCATACCTCTTCCAAGCAGTTTATGGATTTGAAGGGAAAATCCCTGCTTGGTAGATAGGCCAGTATGAGTCCTTCAAAGTACATACCACTAGGGTCCATATAACATAATTTAAGTTTAATTTGTATGTGATAAGAAAGTCAGTTTGGGGTTTGGTTTTTTTGGTTTGGTTTGGATTTGTTTGTTTGTTTGTTTTATTTTGTTACTAAGCTCAAAGACCTGTAGGGTTGAGAAATTAAAGATGGCTAGTGTAAATTATACATACAATATCTCATCTTAAAGCTTCAAACTTTTACAATCAAAAGTTTTTGCTGTCAAAAGTTTCTTGATCAAATGGGGGAAAAAAAGAAGGTAAGCCCTAAAGGAAGAATTCACAAACAGAATGAGATTACTGGCAAATTCTTTTAAAAATTTTTAAATATTAAGTTGTTATAATCAAGGAGTCCTGACATAAAAGATACAATCTACTTGAGAAGTCACTTGAGAAAAGTAACAAATTTCCTGACAAACAGGAGGACACAAAATAAACACAACAGCTTCACTGCTGATATTGCCAGTTCCAGCTGTTCACGTAAATGCAGCTTACCCTTTCAGCTATTACACTAGGAATGTGCGCCACCATCATTATGTTTTTTCATTACTTCCATTGTCAGGCAGCATCATTCACACATAAAATCTCTGCACTATTTTTTTATTTATGAGAAAATCTTTAGTTTAAACATGATACAGTTGTAATACTATTACTGCAAAGAGTCAATATTCAATATTTCAGAGATTTTGCTTAGATGATACCAGTACATTTGCTATCAAAAGAGTGTTTCTTCAGTAGAAAGGTTCTGACACTTGGATGTAAGCTCCCTAGGAGTTATATAGCAAAAAAGGAAGTAATGTACTAATCTAACTAGCAAGACACAAAGTCAGGTAGCATTACTAATAACTTACTATCAGCTTCCATCAAAGATCTGCAGCCCTTGTGTGCCTACAGATGGGATACGATGGTTACTTTTGGCCCCCATGTACAGGATATCAACAAACTGCAAAGTCCAGACAAAGGTCATTGAATGGCTTGGTAACTTGAGCGTGTGACATACCAGGAGAAACTGAGGGAACTGGATTTGTATAGCCTGTAGAAGAGAAAGCTAAGCAAAGATCTGACTGCAATCCTCATCTACCTAAAGAGAAGTTATAATGAAGGCAGAGCCAGGCTTTTCTCCATAATGCACCTTAATAAGACAGAGGAACAATCACAAGCTGCAACAAGGGAAATTTCCAACCAGATGTAAGGCAAAAATTCTTCATGAAAGGAACACTTAACAGATGGAAAATGTTGCCTTGGAAGGCTGTGAAAACAGCATTCCTGGAAGGTTTCAAAACTCACCTGAAGAACATCTTGAGCAATGAGATATGCCATTGAAGCTAGCCCTGGTTTGAGCAGAGGGTGAACCAGATGACCTGTGGAGGTCCCTTCTAGGCTAAACTGGACATGACATACTTTGTGGGAGGAGAGGACGTCTGGTTTAGCAACACAGTATCTCAAGCAGACATTTGTGCCACACAACACTATGGTGTTTGCTTATATATGAACAGCTTGGTTTGTAAAGCTGATCCTGAGGATTCATTTTAAAATGTTTCTGAAGTTACTTAAGTGTGTGACAATTCTAGTCAGAGCTTCCATTTTTTTTGACTATTTTTACCTAGGTCTTACATAAAGGTAATAATGACAGTGCATCCCATTGATAAGAGAAGGTAAAGGACCCATCCAAACTCCATTTTCCTGACAGGAAATCACAATTTCTATGCAGTGTATTAAAATCTATGTTTCTATGCAACATTATTCTAAGGGGATGAGGTAAAGGATATCAAAGTGTTATTCAAGTCTGAGGGAGTTGAGGCAACAACCAAGTATATCATAGTACTACAATAGGAAATGGACATGAAAAATTCAGGTAATTCGAAAAATTCTTCTGGTCAGCATGCTATAATTACTTTTGCAAAACTGTACTAGGTTCAGGATCTCAGTCTGAAGACAAGAATTTGAGGGTCATAGGGAATGTTATGCTACAGGTGTGAACTGGGTAGGAACTGAGAGACTGAAAAGCTGACTCAACACTTCAAGCATTATCATTGCCCTTTCGTCTCTTGCTTTGGACACCTCAAATATCTTCTATCACTAGTGAGGATAATAACTAGATTGGAGATCTTCTTTCATTTCTTAAGAAGCTGCTCATTGCAATGATTCCTGGGAGTCTAAGATAGCGCACAACTTAAATTAATGTGGTTATCATTCTTTGCACTGACATGGGGTTGGCACTTTAAAAATGGAATAAAAATTAATTTAAAGAAGTGGTAAGTGGTTAGAGAATGACTTCACAGCCCTTTGAAGTAGGAAATACTGACTCCTTACTTCCATATGACAAGACTGTGCCAAGAACAAGAGGAAGTGATCCATGACTGGCAGCCAGCTTCAATTGCCACACTAAACCGTGTTGGTGGTCTTAAGAGTTGATAGTGCCATACCAGATTAAAGAGAGCATTTAAGATTGCCTTTGTTGTTCCATGAATGATACAGGTGCTGAACTTTCATTGTCCTGAACAGTGTGCTGAGTGGTATTTGAAACTTTGAGGCATTGTCACTTACTGTAATTTTTTATTTAAATGTAATAAAAAAGCATACCTAAGGGTGAAGTGGATTTGATCCCATTGGAGTGACAGTGTCAGCCTTAGCTGACCTAGAATACTTATGAATAATTTAATTAAGTGTTCCTGAGCTTGGAGTTAGGTGCATAGGTTCAGATCCACAGAAGTATTTAGGCACTTCAGATACTACCGTTCAGTAGTAGTACAACAGCTATTTTATTCTCAGTGAATAAGAATGTTTTTTTAATGTTTTTGTTGTTGGTGGTTGGTTTGTTTTGCTTTGCTTTTTTCCTAGCACAGAATAATAAGACAAAATACATAAACACTAACAGCCAGCTTTTGTCAGATAACATTAGTTTCTGAAAGTACTACCTCTAAAAATTTTTGACTGATTTGGTTATGCTTGAATCTAAGCACATTGCTCATTATCCACCCCCAGCACATTTTAAATCCTCCAGAACAGTTACAGATTAATACTAATGTTTCAGAAAGCTTTGAAGAAAATCAATGCTTTAGCATTTCAATGCAGCTTTGGTAGTTTTCGATAAAATTCCCACATATCATTCATGATTTTTCAACTTCATGGTTAAGGCATCTATCCTAATTCACATCAGTCATACCTGGAAAGAGTTAAAAGAAAGAAAGACTTATTGTGCCCTAGGGAAAAATTCTCACTGTAGATCTGATGATCTTATCTTTCATATCCCTTGTGAGTCTTTCAGAATGTGCAACCACCTGTTATTCCCCTTCCCCTTCCAAAATAGTTAAATATGTAAAAGCTGGCATGAGACATGTTAGAGATGGAAAATGATTGATATTTCCTGAGATAATAGTTGCCTTGCTAACATTTTTCCTTATATTTAAATCAATATTTGTTACAAAAAAATTCTAAGTCTTGATTCAATGGATTAAATTGTTGAAGAGAATAATTATTGATTTTTTCTGAGTTCATTCTAAAGCTGAATGCCAAGGGAAAAGCTATTTAAGGTGAAAAAGTAATATGTCTAGGAAGTTGTCAGACAATTACATCTCTGAAATATATTTGTATATTAATAGGTTTGTATCAACTAAGTGTTTTAGTATATACAGAGAAATGTTTAACAACTGCAGGAAATGCTACTGTATTTTTGGACAAGCAATGAAAAAATATTGTCCAACAGTTACTTGGAAAAAGTATGGCTGATCTCATACAATGGTTTAAAACGTTGGGGTTTTTACTCATTAATTGGAAATCAGGTTACACTTTCAAAAATATTTTAAAATGTTGATTTGGAATCTTTATGTCAGGGCCCTTCAGGTACTTTCTATCCCTGCCTAGCCCCCCCCCTGCGGTCTTTCACCCCTCAACCATTGCCCAGGACCCCATTTCAGCCCAGCTTGGGGCTTTCAATCCCTGTCCCAGCGACGCTGCAGCAGTGCTGGTCCCCAGCCCTGTTTCTGGCTCGCTGTTTGGATTTCCTGCCTCGACCTTGGACCTGGCTTGATCCCCCGCCATTGCCCATTTTACTTTGAACTTACTGTATAGTAGTCAATATTTTAGAGTTAAATATTTGGCAACAAATTAGGTTAGAATGCATACAGTATGTCACATACCTCTATATTGAATCTCAATGTTGTCACTGACATTGAAAAACAGATATTTTATCTCTAAAAAAAATGATTATTATAAAATAAAATGTGGTGTCATTTTTTTGGTTTAGTTTTGTTTGTTTGTTTGTTTAATAAATGAAGTTAAGCTGATAATGTTAATTTGCATTCATTTTCCTGGAGCAGGATTTTGTAGTCATGTTTTCTTTATGTATTGTCAGCTTAATATCACATCCTTTGGTTAAAAGTGTATATATTCTGTGCAATTATTTTATACAACATCACTAAATTTGTGCTTTATTAGATTAAATTTGATTTGAAATTGTGTTGCTTCAGTACTACAGTAAGTCTTGAATGTATTCAATTAATATCTCATAGTTTTTAGAAGTCCTTCCTTTAAAACCATCCTTCAATTTCTGTCCGCTGAGATGGTGTGCTATAAATACCAAGAGTAATACTAAGAACTGTGCTGCATATCATGCACTGGCACAGGTATTTTCTGTATAATGTTCTCTTACTCTTTAGAACAATTTATTTTCTTTTTGAATCAGCACTTGGTATACTTTGGAAGAATGGGACATTCTCAGAATTACATGGGTAATAAAAATTCAAGGTCTTGAATTCTTGCATTTAGCTTTAGTCTCAGCAATTTTCACTGCACAGAGTGATGGAGTACGTCTGGAGTTAATGATGTGCAATCCCAGTACCTTAGGAAGAATGAAACATGAAATACTCAGCTAGCTCTTCTCTACTTCCCCACCCTGACACACACACACCAAAATGTTTAAGTCCTGGCTACCAGAAAGTAATCTTTATACTATACAGAAGAAGATGTATCTTTAGGTTCATACTGGGGAGAAGAATACACCTGCCCTGTCCTATGTTGTTGCCTTCAGAGAAGCAAATAGAATAAATGGCAAGAGGTTACATACTAGGCAGCAGAGAAAAAAAAACAAACCAGTTGTAAAAGTGCTGTTAACATTCAGAAAAGCACAGATTGGCAACACCATCAACAGATACTCCTGGGACAGCTCTTGGTTGCAATCTGAGAAGCAACTTTGATAGGATATCTTGTCCATCACTGCGCTCTGAGCTCAGAATTACCCTCTGCACAGGAATCACGAGACCTGCAAAATCGCTGGAACTCTGTCAGGTCAGCTATGGTGCTCACAAGCAGATTGATGCTTTATCCTGAAACAAGCTTGAGACCCGTCATTCTGACATATAACTGCTAGGTCTCTGAAAAACCCATGAATATAGATCAGAAGGAATGACTAGGTGGAGTCAGGATCCTCAAGATAGCACAGCAAGCTGACTTGCACTCTCTCCTGTCCCCCCTCTTCTGTGACTCTCTGTCATCAGCCACATGCAAATATTTGGTGGGAAATTTCCCTCTTTTCCTCCCATCTAGACACAGACAATTATCTTTTTCAATTGCTTTTGTCATCTTTGTGAGCCACTGTGTTGAGTGCAAACCCAATTAGTAAGGTAAATAAATAAAAGGCAGATAAAATTCTTTCCAGTATATTGACAGGAAAACCTTCTACTTCTGTAAGTATTACCTTAGATAATATAAACAGACCTACCAATATTTTTTTCTGCACAAAATTGTATGTTTCAATAAATAAGAAACATTCACCTCTACTGGGATATTGTTCTAATATTCCAAAGGATTTTTAGGCAGGGTTTGTAGGGCCCCTGGCTCACACCTGCAGGCAGCTAGACCTGTAGTCCCAACCGTCTGTAGAATAGTTAATTCACATGCACCCACTTCACTGAAGACTGCAGAACACATGAACACATGTAGCAAACTCTAGGTCTGAGAGTCACAGACTCCAGAACTGCAGTTACAGATGACACAGATAAGCAAAAAATAACAACAGAGAAAACAAACTCCTACCTTACTCACTGGTGGGGGAGCCCTTGTCTTCTGCAGCTGATCAGCTAGAATCCTAAAGTACAGAGTTGTTGCAGTAAAATTGTGGTGCAAATAATCAGGAAACAGTAATGAATTTTCCTGCGACCCCTTTGGGATTACAGTAAATTGTCCTCCTAGATACTCTTCTCCCAGACTTAATATTCCACCTTCGAGATGACTCCTGTCCTGTTATAAAATTCCTTCCCTGAGAGGCAAACTGCATCTTGAAATAATTTAAGGTCTTTCCTTTTATTATTTCATTCGGATGATCTTTTCAGTACTCCACTCACTCATAGGTTAAAAAACTTTGTTCTTATTTTCTGTCGAAACCTATGTTACCAATAAAGGCACTGCCATACTCTGCTAAGTATGATTTGGACTCATATTGTGTTTCAAGTACATTAGCGTATCATTCTGCTCAGTCAAAATCCGGTGTAATACCAGATAACTGCAGATAAGTAAATTTGGTATTAAACGTTCGGTTTGGGTTTGTGTGGTGGGGTTTTGGTGGCAGTGGAGGGGGGCCGCAGGGGTGGCTCCTGTCAGAAGCTGCCCGAAGCTTCCTCAGCTCCAAGTCGGGCCCAGGCTGAGCCCCTCAGCGATGGCGGTAGCACCTCTGGGAGAACAGATTTCAGAAGGGGAACCTGCGGCGAGTGAGGGGATCGCAATGTGAGGGGAACCCCTCTGCGGGCACCGAGGTCGGTAAGGAAGGAGGAGGAGGAGGAGGGGGTGCCCCCGCAGCCCGCGGGGAGGCGGCAGGCTGTCCCCCCCAGCCCACGGAGGGGAGCGGAGGCCGCCGAAAATGGCCGCGACTCCGTGGCTGAGGCAGTCTGTGACTGAACACCGGCCCGCAGGAAGGACCCACGCTGGAGCAGTTGGTGGAGGGCTGCCTCCCGCGGGAGGGACGGACCCCACGGCGGAGCAGGGGCCGAGCGCGGAGTCCTCCTCCCCCCGAGGAGGAAGGAGCGGCAGAGCCAAGGGGTGAGGAACCGACCCCAGCCGCCATTCCCCGCCGCCGCCAGGGGGAGGAGGTGGAGAGACCCGGGAGTGGAGCTGAGGCGGGAAGGCGGGAAGGCTGGGGGGAGGGTGTTCTCAGGTTGGGTTTTACTTCTCATTATCCTTGTTTTGATTAGATTGGTAGTAAGTTAAACTGATTTTGTTTCTTCCCCCAGCTGTGCCTGTCTTTTGTCCGTGACCGTAAGTGGGGAGTGATCCCTCCCTGTCCTTGTCTCGACCCACCAGCCTTTCTTCATATTTTCTCCTCATCCCACCATCGCTGGGAGGATAGTGAGGGAGCGGTTGTGTGGTACTTTGTTACTGGCCGGGCTGAAACCACGACAACGTTATCCTCTTCACACGTGGAATGTCCAAAAGAACCCAGACACAGTGTTGGACTCTGACAACCTGTTTCTAACCATTTCCACTAGGCTCTTAAAACACATCCTATCACATTTGAATAGTTACGTGATTCCTGCCCCCACTTCTTGTTACTCCCGAACACACTCAAAGAGACTCAATATCTTTCTCAGTCACTTTTGTGATGAACTAGATAAGATTTTTCATTTTTTTCTTAAAATAGAAGCTCCTTCCCTGATCATCCTAGCAGCTGGTTACTACCCTTGTTGCAAGTTAACCTGGTTTTGAGCACAGATAGTCAGAACCACACAGAATATATTAATTGAGATGTTCTCTGTGTCTTGTGTACTCAACTATTGCCTTTCTCTACTGCAGACACTTTGTCTGACAAGTTTTAGCATCACTCTTCCCTTTTTCTCCTATGTTGCTGCTTATAATGATCCTATGACTAAAAAAATAAACTCGGATCCCTCTCATTTTCTATCATCTTCAGCTAATGATGTATTTCTGGATAGTAGAACTCCTCATTATTATTCTATTAGTCCATGACTTTGAAATTTTGTACTAAGAATTTTATTTCTTTTTCTACTAGGATAGCAGGGTCTAATTATTCTTGTAGTATTATCTCATTCTTCACAGCATCAGCAATACCTCCAAATCATAAGCATACACCTCCTTCAGGATATTAACGAGCTCAACTTTACATATTTAAGCGAATTTCATTTTTTATATCCTCATTAAAAAGATCAAACAAAAAATAATGCATCCATTGGAAACTGGCATCTTCTGGGATGCACTTTAGTGTACAGTTTTAGAAGAGAGTGGCTTCAGTTCCAAATCTAGTCCCTATTCAGGCCATTGTAACCAATGATAGCTTAAGTCTTCGACGTGCATATATTAGCCAATAAATACACCTTGCCTTTTATTATTGTGTATGTTATCTTCATTACTTTCACTTTTGTGAACAATTAGAGGACTGAATTGTCTTCAGTGAGAATTTGTATTGCTACCCATTGACCACTGATACAGCATTATTAATTTGGAAGCCTGCAAAATTCTGGAAGCTATTTTATGTGTACGGTACATACATATGGCATCAATTTTATTACAGTTCTTAAAATCTAATCACAGGGAAGGTGGGGTCATAGTCTCCTTTTTCAGCAAGTGCTAGATACAGGATTTTTATTTTTAAATACTTACCTGAAACAATTATATTTCAGGAGATCTTTCATAATGATTCTGTTAGTTGTTTGAATTTTGCAAAGGCACGTCGTTCTTTTTAATCATGTTTTGTCCATCAACAAATGTCAATCTAAGCAGAGCTGCATTGCTAACAAAACTCTGGTTCTTAAAAGGTTGCAGTATTTCCTAACTGAAATGCTCAGACGTGACTAATGATAGTTCGTGACAGGCTTGAAGAGATGTTTTTCAGGAAGGGATGACCACACTTATTTAAACATTATGCCCCCTGATGAGAACTCATGTAGGAAGTCCAAAAGTCAGTAGACTTTTCTGAAAATACTGGATTTCATATCTAGAAAAAATGGCCAAAACTTCAAGTCTGTCTACATGATTTATAATGCCAGGATTAGTCTGGTGTCCAAGCAGTTTGACCAAATTCTCACAATACTTGTATTATTTGTATTTTAAAGTCTGCTGCTTAATCCAAACATATTGTTTAAAATCATGGCTTTTAGCTTTTTTTGCACTATGAGACAAGTGTTTCAACCACTTTGAAAAGTAGGATTTAAATCTCATCTTGTAACATAACGGTCATAATGTAGAGAGAATTGAAGTTGTTACTTTAACTTTAGTCTGAAATACTACTGAAATTTATTTTTTTTAATTTCTCCTTTAAATTTATTTTGAATGGAACATTACTTCCACCACTAGCAGTTAGGAGTAGCTGCAAGTTTTGAAAGTTAATAAAATTTTCTTGTGCCTTTGTCTTCAAAATCTTATTGTTTAGTGCAGGGAGAATGAAAAAAAGAAAAAAAAGAAAAAGGTTTTAATAATGAACAATAAATTGGTATATAATTACCTTTCCTTGTAAACAGTGCAATGCAAAGTTCATGATCATTCAGACATCATGGTACTGCTATATAATGAAATTTAGATTCTGGCAAAGCACTGTTAATGGTGATTTATAAATAACAACACAGGAACTGGGAGTTCTAAAGAAGACAGAGCTCACAATTTGTAAACTGCCCTAGAACTTAAAAATGGCTTTTGATAAATTATAAACACTGGCAGACCCAGAGGGCTGAAATTCTCAACCCATAGTCTGGAGGATTTACTCCTGGTCAAGTTTTAAATTGTTGTTTGTCTGTTTCTGGCTGCTAAATTGAATTAAGACTGCAAAGTACCTTTAAGCTAAAGCAGAACTATCTATTTCAAACCAAGTCATTTAAAGCATGAAAATGCTACTTAAACAAAAGCATCACTTGTAATTTTTTAAAAGTATTTAGGAATCTATGAGGTTGTGGCAAATTAGTCCATCTGACAATATTATATTAGAATAATGTAACCTTTACTTTTCACAAGGATTCAACATTTAGTTACGAGCAAAATTATGTTTATATTGCTTATGAAATCAATAACATGTCATTAAAAACAACCTCCTTTTGGTGAAGAAAGGTAAGGAGAAAATTAGCACTGGTTGACAGTTATATCAATAGTGAACCCCAGTATTGAAATAACCCCTGTTAAACTTTTTTGTTAGTATACTTCTACCATTCCTCCAAGTGACCACAACAACGCTGGTTCTGCCACAGGGAAAAAGAAAATCTTATTCTGCAGTTCTCATACCTTTCCTTCCTTATAGCAGTTTGAAAAATGTTACAGTTTAAAGTAGTAATAGTGTTGTAGCACTATAAGGATATAAAAGTTCACAATACAGTTTCTCCTCACAAACCTTGCTACAGTTTTTTATTGATACATTTTTTTCTGCAGATTGTTTTTCCTTGTAGATTTCTTGGTCCTTTTCTCACATTGTAGAAAATGCTGGTTAGATTTCTTAGCAGAGCCTGTAGAGTGGGTTGAAAATCCACTTGCTGCAGAAGCACCCAGGTCAGACGGTTCTAGTTCAGTGTGAACTCGACCAGTATGTTTCTGTGTCACCATATCTAGAAATCCCATCTGTGAACCAGGTTGGCTTGTTCTTGAAACATAACAAGCAAGGAAAAAACCCATGCTGCCAGAAGTACACTGCTGTAAAAAACATGGGTTTAGTCTAGTGGTTCTAGTACGAAGGTAGTGAGGATTTCAAATGAGCTGATAGTGCACAAGCTGTGATGGTGTGCACACATGCTCTCAGCACTGCACAGAAACTTAGAAAAATCTGGTGTGTCTGTGCACTTTTGACTATATTTTCAACACAAGTTAGTTTAGATTAACACAACAGAAGATCAGTAGCTCAGTTGCTGGTGCTTTAATAACAAGGTATTTGCCCTTTTACTTCCCACTGTTTTAATATGCCCAGCTGTTGATTTGTAGTTCAGTTTATATGGCCATTCTAGGCCAAAATCTCCAACGAGTGTACCAGTGATATGTATGAAAAGGGAAATCGGTATATATAAGAAATATGTAAGTATGGATATAAGTATATAGACAGAAATATATATAAGTATATAATAACACAAGTATATACTTATACACAGTATATAAGTATATAAATATATACCTATAGAAGAGTATATAAGAAATAATATACACTGAGATAAGTGGTAGTTTCAGATTTTGATAGAGAACATGTTCCGCACAGAGAAAAGCACAGGTGGATTTCCACATTAAAGAAAAAATAATTGAAAAGTACTAATATATAGGAGTATTTATGAATTATCATTCAGGATGCCAGAGTTAGGAAAAAGTACGTTTTCAGATGAAATGGACACATAACAAGGTATTTATTAGGTAGATTTAACTTATTCAACTCAAAGCTTGAAAGTAACAGCACAAAGAGAATAGCAAATGCTGTTGCTTGACGCTAGAGACAGTGGAGAAGATTTAGGGGTTTATCTTTCTAACAGGATTTAGAGAGCTTAGCACACTCTCGCTTTTAGGTCTAATATAGGAGCAGGTTTTTGTACATAGGGATTTGACAAACAAACTTCATTTGATCTCTGTGAGGAGCTTAAAGAAGACTCTAAGGCAAGGCAGTGGAGAACTGCCCTTTACGGAATAAGAAATGCTCAAAGTGTCACCCTAACCATTGGCCAGAAGCTCTCTGTAAGTTTTGGTCAGTTCAGTCACATTAACCCTTTTTTTCCTCCTGCTCTTGTGCCATTTTCTCCTTGTAAGTCCGGCATTGCTTCAGGATGTTAGAAAAAGCAGGATGAACCCAGCACAGAGACTGGCAATGCAGTTGGTCCCGCAGAGCTTTCAGAGCAGCGGTGTGGGAGTGATGGAGAAGCCCCCAGTGCCATCAGAGGTGACTCCCCAGAGCAGGCTGGTCCTGCAGTCCATGGATCCAGCGTGCCAACTCCTCTGCGAAAGGTCAGCCTGAGGGCTTCTGGCCACGCTGGGTACCAGACAGCCCACCGACAATGTTAGCTGTACGGCCATGCCTACCGCAGCTATGCACTTGGTTGAGTGGTGGGAAGAGTTTTCAGCTCTTTTCAAAACTGACCCCCAGAACTAGCGCCCTCTTCTTGTATAGGATAAGAGAAATGGTGAAATTCTTGTTCTCTGCTATTTTCCTGTCAAAAAGAATATTTTCATTCACTTTATGGGGGTTATTCTTGGTTTAGATCAAGAAAGCGAATGAAAGCAGAATCTCAGTAAAGAAATTGTTTAAATTCTCTCCATTTCTCAATATTATTAGTATACCTAACATTCACATCCATTTTCAAACAAATCAATTTCTTAAAAGGATAATAGGAATTATTGGTACCAGCTCTTTATCTATCAAACACTGAATTATTGTCATTTTGACTTTAACCTTTTATCAATCCTATACTTTATTTTCTCAAAGTCAAATGAGATTAAATACCTGCCAATTGCTCTTTCTAGTAGAAGGATGCTATTAAGAATTATTTCTTGAAATGAACTTTCTTTCAGTTTAACACAAAATTACATACTTTGCAGCACAGAAATGGATATGATTGCATACAAATTCTATTTCAATTCTTTAGTTAAGTATAGTTATCTTCTTAATTTTAATTAAAAAAAATAGGTGTTTCTCTTCTTTTCAAAGGAGAACCAGGGTTTTACAATGACAGGACAAAGTAAGCTTCCAATTACCTTTCTCTGTTTAACAAATAACTTTGCCCACAGTATTTTCTTTGAAAGTAATAAAGCTTTCAAACAAAGAGCCTAATAAGGCTATTAGTCTGGAGCAATAACAAAGTTTGAATGTAAGCTTAAATGCAAACAGCATCTTTCCTGTTTCTCTGAACAAGATGCAAATGTCTGAAATGCAGGCTGGTTTGACAGGATTCAGACAACTGCATCAACATATCAATTATACGTTGTGATTTTACAGTTAGTGCAATGCAGTTGAATAATATTCTTTAGTCCTACTTACTAGTAGCTTTCGGATGCAATTGGAGACTTGATTTAACTTATAATCATGTATTCTGTCTGAGTTTATTTCTAAAATAATGGATACAGGAAAAAGCATTTACTATGCAATGATAATCGGGCTGTTTTTTGAAAGACTTGCCATCTGAGCATGATTATGATAGCCAGGACAAAAGCATTTAGGAATCAGCCTTATGATAGGAGGCTTAAATAATTTGGAAGCACATGCTCAGAAAAACAAATGAGTATGAGTCTATGGTCATACATAAGACTACAGCCTCACCCCTGAACCCACTTGCTTTCTGCTGAGGATCTCTTACTTCTACTCTGATCTTCTAAAAGGCATATACTATGTTACTAGAGACAAAGGAGAAGTAGCAACCAGCGAAATAAGTAGTCTTCTGATGAAAGACAACTTTAAGCAGACATTCCTCAGAGTATTTCAAGTATTTCTGCCCGTACTCTTAAATGTGACCTGTTGATCGTGGGGTCCAGGATCTCTGACAGCAGCCACGTTCCACCACAGTGGTGGCTCTGTGGCCCAGGGGTGGCAAGCTTTCTCACAAAACTTTCACAGGAACCAGACTTTGTTCACGCAGTTCATTCAGATTAGGTCATGCAAGCATGAAACATATTTTTTTGAGACAGATTATGCAAATGAATCCTTCAGAAAAGTCCACCTTTGGAAATATCTGAAAGTACAAATTCACTGAGATTTGTTTGTGCTGTGTGCTAGAGAAAGGAAGATTTTTATTCAGTTTTATTTTGAAAATTTGGGCTGTTTTCAGTTTTCAGGAGCAAGGCTTGGATCCTCAAAATCCTTCTGCAATTAGCATTCATTATTTTAATAAATGCAGTGTCAAAACTCTGATAAACATGCTACAGCCTATTTTATAATACATACTGCTACCCTTACTTAGGAATATACTATGATTTTATGGATTTTATTGCCTTTGTGCTGTTCATTTTTTAATCAATAACAGTTTGGAGGATTGTAGTTTCATAGGTGTGTTATAACTACTCTAGCAAATCCTTCTGATCTTTGGACTGATATTTCCACTACCTACATTAAATTTTAATGCTTTCTCTTGTGGGTTTCTTTTTTTTAACATTTTTGCAAAGTAGCTGCAGGAGTAAGTTGTTTGTAGGGAGTGATACATCTGAGTTGCAGAACACAGGGGGGGATAAAAAAGTGTTTGTTGACCTTTTTATGTTTCTCCAAGCCAACTGGTTCTCTCTTTTGCAACTGGGTCTGAACTAGTCAATCTCAAAAGATATCTTGAGATAAGAGGAGGTAAAAAAGCTCTTCATGCCACCTTGACTTTAAATACAGCATTGCAGGGCCACTTCTCTGTCACCCACATAGATAAAAATGATGAGTAACTGAAGATCTTCACTGTACTTATAGATTAGTATACACCTGTGATCACAAATGCACTTATTTCTGCAGAAGTGAGAACTACTGGGGTTTATTATAGTTTTTCTTCTGACGCATACCTAAATAGTGTGAAAATGGATTAAACTGTTGTACATTGTTCCCCTAGAAACAGTGTGTTCATGACTGAAAATTTCTGGCGTTTTATAAAAGAAAGCAAGAGCTATTGTAGTTTAAGGGATCTAGCTTATCATTGGGCTAAATCAACTGTGCTATTTCTGTACTTAAATTGAAGCACAAACTAAGTGAAGTTTGTTCTTTACATACAACTATCTCCTCTTAAATGAGAACAAAATTAATATTTTGAAACATGTAAACCTAAACCACATTTGACTTCCTGCAACATCGTCAGGAAGGAATGCATAGAAATGCATAGGCACAAAGATGTACTGTGAACACATCTCTTCAATTTTCTCCTTTTTCCATTTGTATTTTATGCAATTAAATGGTAAAATTATTGTTCTGTGCATGGTGCTCAGACTCACTCATTCCACAACAGCAGATATGCCCGATGAAGTCACCCCCAATGAAGCAACCCCCTGACGACTTCACAATGAATGATTTTGTCCTGACATTACCAGTTGAGATGGGATTGTTATATTATTGTATCCACTTTAGAGCGGGAACGTGAGAGACAGAATGGTGTGCTCAAGGTCATGCGTGAAAACAGGAATAGGGAAAAATGGAGCTTTCCAAGTCACTTCCAAAAAGTTATAAGCCTACATGCATTTGAAAAATCTCACAAGGCATCCTATTGCCAAGCTTAGCTGTTTGAATGCCTTTACAATCTATTCCTTATCACTATGAAAAACAAGTTGGTCCTGTAGCTGAACGATAGCTCGTGCCACTCAAGATTTTCAAAATTGTGCTGCAAAGTAGAAGAAGGTATCCCATTCAGTATAATTTCAACTGTTTGCAGAAAATAACAATATTGGTGAGAACTCAGAAAATTCAAAAGCTCAAACCTGAGTTCTTTCTGGGAAAATGGACCCATAGATTTAAAAATAGCAAGCACCATACATATTTGGGAATTTATGTTTACAGAAAAATAGAATAGGAAAAAGTGCTGAATGGTTACTGCAAATAAACAAATTTTATGGATTCAAATCTCAAATGCTTTAAAGTGAATTTGCATAATGTGAAAATGTACTTATAAGTGGAAAAGAGAGACAAGAAATCTTTGATGTATATTTTTTCTATTGTGCATTTGTTAGCCCTTAATCTCACATTTAAAACATTTCTTCTCAGGGAACAGAAGCAGCGTTATGTGATTTACAAGAAAAATTACATAATAAATAAAAAACAGCCAATATTTGATTAAAATAGCTCAGGAATAATCCACTACCTGATTACCATTAGTCCAAGCTCTTCAGTGAAATTCTTTAGTAATATACATATTTCAAAAAATCAGGGCAACTTTTCTTTTTGTTAGTAATTGAATAATGGCCAAATTTTTAATAACTCATTAATCTAAGGGCCAGTTTTGCTTTGATCCATTTAAAGAACTTTTTCCAGCAATATGTAGTCTTATGCTGCATTCTTTGAATGGGAACTTTCAGTAAAGAAGCAAAATTTAATGAAATAAACAAAGTATGCATTTTTAATGTATCCTGAGATAAACATGCAAGAATTACTGTCTAAATCAGCTGTACATCTTTCATCTCTAGGTGTACTAGTGTACATTGTAGATGTTATACACATTCGTATAAATAGTTGTGGAACAGTATCTATATGAAACAAAAAGAAACAAACTGTATTTGATTCACGCCATTTTTATTGTTCACATCAGAGTTTTTGTTCTTGTTTTCCCTGCTCAGTTTATCATGCCGCGATCACCACATGCTAGCCATGTATAATTGGATTTTGCTTTTCATGTCTTTGCTTTTTCTCTGACATGAGAAGCATCAAAGAAAGCAGTTCCCAGTTTGCTCTTCCTTATCTTCATCACTTCTTTTTTTCCTGCTCTGGAACAACGACATGTGAATCTCTTCAGAGCCTTTGGGCCAGAACAGAAGGTAATAGTTGAGTCTCCCACTGTTTTTGCTATTAGTTGTCCTCCTGCTGGAGGTCTTTTAAGCTTTTGAAGGCTTGCTCTTGGAGCTCATGAAACTGAGTCCCGAGTATTAATGCCTCCACTGTCCCTGAAATGCTTTTGTTTTTCTTGTTAGCCTCACTGGGAAGAGTCTGCTGCCAGAGCTACTGTAAATACCTCTGGTATGCTGTATTTACAGCATACCTGTCACCTGTCTGGATTTAAGCCAAAGAAAAAAACCAATTATGCATAAGTGGAAACAGCAAATAGGAAGCATGATTTTTGACTACAGGATATAAGCGTGATTTATTTTTCTTTTTTAAATGCTGACTACTGCCTGGGAAGCCTCTGAACCTGTTCTGGAGTACACTCAATTTATAGCTATGTAAAGGGCACACTTCAAGGCTGGACAATTACAATTCATCAATACCAGAAAACACTCTGAACAGCATCATTAGAATTTTAAATAAAGGGAGTGCCAAAAATACCCAAGTAAAAATGGATGCAGTGCTTAAAATAGATTTTGAGCTAACTCTAATTAATGATAATTGCAGTCTAATTCATTAGGATTGAGCTGATCCTGATAGAAAAACATGATGTAACACACAGACTACAATCCCTGGCTGGCAGTGAGGGCAATCAGCCTTCAGCTGGGAAAGCAGCTGCACATGGTTAGATGTGAGAGGTTAGGGAAGTATCTGGAAAACTTTAAAGCTTGTGGTTAGTTCAGGCTTTTGAAGGTTTCTGAAAAGTTCAAGGAGGAGAAGCTGTGGGTTCCTCCTCTGACAGATGGTATTGAGGAGCAAGACTAATAAGAGTTGAGTGTTGTTTTGGTGGGTTGTGTTTTGATGTTGGAAAAGAGGGTAAGTTGCTATAACAGCTGAAAGAGAGTAGATCTCACAGACATTATAAGAGTATTTCAAATGTATCTAGAGAGGGTTTTTGCCCCTTTGCTTTTCTGTTAAGAAGATGATGCTTTGCTATGGGGATATGGGATGTGTGGTTACTAAATGACTCTTATGTATCACCTTTAAATGATCACTTGGTGTTCTAAAGTATTTTCACCTCCCTTCACTTCTTTAAATAAGGCAGTCTTCAGGGAGCTGGCCAGGCTAGTGGGGAGTGCAGTCACCTGAAAGAAGTGTGGGATTGGATGTTTGGTTTAATGTAAGATGTACGAGGTATGTCTGATGAACTAGTGAAAAAACAAAGATAACTTTCTTCTAAGTATGAACTGGTGTTTTGTCTGATGTCTTATACGACATTTGGAGACTTTCCGATAGCCTTTTAAGGTGCTCCTTCTGACGTGTTTCTGTCTCTGTGATAAATAAATCTGTTCTGTTGTCCTCTGGTCCTAATACACTTTTACTTCAAATGTATTTTAATTGTGATAGATAAGAAGTGTAAAATGGTGGGAAGGTCTGTTTTTAGTGAGTCTTTAACTCACTAAAGTATGTGACTATACACATAAATAGCTGAAGTGCTTTAGATTGTGCATCCCACAGGGAAGATAAAACAGGCTTTATGGAGTCATTTTCTGTTGGGTTTTTGTTTGTTGGTTTGGTTTTGTGGTTTTTTTTTTTTCCTGTGTGTTCCTGAGGGCTCCCTTTCCTGGTAAGAGAGGCTTCTGGTTAGGGGAAAAAGTGGGGAGGAGAAGCAAAAAAAGGATGAGTGTTATCTTCCTGTCCAGTTGCAAGAATCTCAGGAAAACCTGCCATGGGATGGCTTTGGCTGTTGGCAGGGAGCAGAAGAGGCTTTGGGGAGACAATAATTCTTACAGCATCATGGGGTTTCTGTGCAGTACATCTCTTGCATCTTGAACAGACTTGGGGAAGCAGGTCTTACGGGTCTTTCCCTGGGATAGATAAACACTGTGAAAAATTATGGAGAAGAAAAAAAAAAAATAATCAGGAGAATGGCTCCTCTCATATATTTAACTCCTAAACTCTGTTTATGTCCTCATGGTGTGGATAATCAAAACTTCAATAAAAACAAATCTTCTGTTTTACTGTCTGACATATTCGAAAACTTTAGGTAGTTTCTTGTGAAGAACTTGTCAATAACAAGCATTGCGGTGAATACAGGGCTTTCTCAAGGACCTGCCTTTACACAATTGGATTTCAGGTTCCTGTCCAATCCTAATTTATCTTTAAAACCTTTAAGAACTTCCATAGCAGGGTAGCACCATAATGATTGCTTCTCTCTTTTTAAAACAATGGAGGTATGAAGGGAGGGACATAACAGGATGACAATAGTTCAAGAAAGATTATAGCAAGAACAACATTGATATCTTTCTGAAAAAGATAGTGTGTGAAGTGATGTGTAGTAGGAAGATTTCCATGTCATGTGATTACTGTTGCTACTGTGACCACTGCCTGCTTTTCCAACTTTCTCATTTACCTCAGATTGCTGGTAAATCACAACTGTCTCTGTCAAAAGTGAACTCCCTCATTAGATGGAGAAGCAGCTAAATTTAAAACCTTTATTATGAATAAAATATTATTTCTAGCAGTATCAGATGCTATGGTGATAGGCTCAGCTGCCATAAACTTAGGATAACAAAAGGAAGGAGTCAAAATGTAAAGGAATGGTGTACTATATTCTTTAATCTGCTGTTTAATAAGATACAGAGAACTGATTAGGCAATGATTCAGGTATGAATTAGCTAATCTATAACATGTATTGGTAGGAATAATTTTTCCTAGCTAAGCTGTTCTCCATTCCAACAAGATCCTAAAAGCTCCACAGAAGGTGTGAAACAGTCACAAGCATGCTATGGTGCAAGTTGAAGGGTGTCTGGCTTCCACTAGTGAAAGCAAGATCCACATTCAGTGGATTTTGAGGATGCTCTATAATATTGGGATCAAAGTAGTGAAAGTTATGGACTCAGAGTTTTATGTATAGCAATAATTTTAACTTTCTTCTGTCTCAAGCATATGGGGTTTTTTGAACTTTGTATTTTTAAGTTTGAAGATACAGGCAATTGGAGTCACTTTAACAGAATGGAGCTTTTCAACGTGTTCAGAAAACAACTGCTATGGCAGCAATTTTTTTTAAGTTTGGTGCATATGCATTTTCAATTCTTTCTTGTTTTTACTCACCTAACTTTAATGTTAAACTAATTAAACTATTATGTAATTAATTTTTATAGTATCTGTGTCTGAAAAATAGTAATTTTGCTTTGTCTTATTAACATCTAAATGTTTGTTCTAAAGCAATCGGGGATGTTGATAGGTTCAAAGTCAGGGGTTTATGTCTGTGTATGTATCTTTTATTTTTAACAACTTTGTAAGTTAATGATCATTCTGTAACTGTTAAGTCCCAGTTTAGCAAACTAATTAGCTTGGACTTATGATTAAACTGAAGCTTCAGTGCAACTGCATGAAAGACAAAGTATCTCAGAGAAGATCTTTATCACTCTTAGCTTTTAAGTTGATACTTTTACAACAGAAGATGGTGATGAAGAAATTCCATGCACAGATGCTAAGAAAGCATACACAAGTATAAGGTTAATGTCAGATAAATACAAGAAATGCTACAGACCAGAGAAAGGAATCCCTAGTATGGTTGGTTTGTTTTCTTCAGGAAAGTATTTTCTAATATGAAAAATCACTCAGTAAAACTGCCAGTAAATAAGAAATGTATCATAGGGAAAGAGAAATACCTTAGTAAGGTGTAGTGTGATATTTGGTAGGATATGGTACCTGATTTAGAGTGACTTCTAAATTAATCTTTGTTTCATAGATACTGAAGATTGAAGAAAGGGGAAGAAACTAACTCTGCCATGCCACTGGAGCTGACAGGCCTGTTTGAAAATGTGGCTATAGCTCAATGAATCTGTATAGACTAAGGTATGAATGTTTCACTGTAAACTAACTTATGAGATGATTGCTTTCTTCTGATGAGACAACTGGTAAGGGGTCTTGAGCAAGAAGTTAATCCTCTAAAATTTACATGAAATGGAAGTGTATCTTAGTGATATAACAAGTCCTTAAGTACAGAGTCTTGAAGCACATGAAGCCTTGTAAGAACTGGTCTTTAAGGTTGTTTAAATCTTGCTTTAAGTCTTTGCTTTAAGAACTTTAGTAAAATTTAAAATAGGAAACATACCTGGGACTCCCTAAATACTACACACAAGCAAAAGCTCTTCATGAAATCCAAGCTAAAAAAATATAACTCATGACTTGTTAAGGCCACTTTCAGATTGGAGAATATGCATGCCAAAGGCAGAAAATAAGTTAAGCTTTCTATTGTGCTGCAAGCTTGGCCTGAGTGAGTAGATAATTTTATCATGTACAAATGAGGATGAAGAAAGCATACTAAAAGTTCACTGATGTAAGTTTACAAATTTGCGTATGCTGAGGTCTTGTTTTATATAGGAGGAAATTGATGGGATTCTTGTTCTTGTGTGGAAAAAAAAAAAAAAAACCAAAAAACACAACCAACTTTTAAAAGTTACTGTAAATTTCTGCCAGTGTATGAGTAAGAATAATAGAGGCCAATATTCCTGCGGATAGTCTTATAGGAGTCAGCATTGCAAAGACAGTAGAGGTTGTGCAGTTGAAATGCACATCTTTGTTTTAGTAGAGTTCCTGGGAATGTTTTGCATGTCTTTGAAAGTGAAAAATATGGTTTATAGATCAAGACGGGAAGTACCCTTTGTGAAAGGATTAGCACTGTGAATCTTTTTATTTGGAAGGCAGTGCATCTACAGAATAAAAACTTGCAAGCTTAGTAGTAAAACCAGAGAAATGTTATATGCAACATGACTCCCTCTTTTTACATGTTTTGCCATTCATAAATTCTCAGGATTATCTCCTTCAGCTGAGAAAGCTCTGGGGAAGAGCTAAAAGTAGGCCATAGACCAGAAACAGTTGCTGTCCTCTTCCCCTAGAGCATAAGGGTTGGGTGGCAGGTGGGTTTTGTACAAAGTTAGCTTTAGCAGCACCTTCGTTAAGTTAAGGATGTGAATTATGTAGCAGCCTTACAGGCAGCACAGGTCTTGCTGCTAGAGGTAGTGTGATCCTAACAGAGGAAAAAAACTGCCTTTGGGCCCTGGGTTGGCAAGATCTCCTGTACAGCTGGGGAGTCTCTCAGAATGCAAGACTACAAAAAGAGCAGGCAGTCAATTGTTAAACTTAGCCAGAGCATCTCAGCTTCTGTAATCTCACCACAATGATACCTCCTGAAGCTACGAAAGAGACTGGAGTACCATCAGGTTTGCTTTTCACTGTACAACTGTAAACTGCCACAGTTAGAGATATGCCAGCAACAGTGAAGCTCAGAAACGGTGGTCTTTGGTGTAGGTATATGCTGTCTGATTAATGAAACTGTGCTAGTATCTTGGATGATCTGAAAATGTAGCACCTGATCATAGTATATTCAAGTGCTTAATTACCTTATTTTGCTCAGGCTTATAAGCATGACAATGATCATGATGTTTAGTTTTGTTTAATAGGGTTTTTCTCTACTCAAATTCAATAAAACTTTGAAAGAAACCAAACTTGTGAATCACTGTGCTGCACCAGGTCCTCAAATAATGGAACAAACTAATAAACCATGAAGTATCAATATTGCTGTGTTCTGGCATAACTTAGTGTACAAGGGGTTTTTTTGTGGTGTACGTTGCAGAAGGCTATTAAGATGATACTTAGTCAGCCTGGCCAGTTGCAAGATCCAGTTACAGTGTGATTTGGTGAGAGGTATAAGTATAATGCACTGCAAATGACCTTCAATCCTGAACCAAATTTTCTTCTTTCTGTTCTCTATTTTAACCTTATTCCTGTGCATAAAAATGTTTAGGATGACTTGTTTTCAAAATGACATATTAATTTTCAGCTCCTATCTGCATAGTATATGGTAGCATATGGGTTTTGTACAGTCATGGTAAGAATTTGACCTTTTATTGCTTTAGGACTGAGTCTTTTTCCTAAAGACACTTTGTCAATATGTCTATACCTTCAAAGAAAAGGAACGTGAGAAAAAAGTTTCTGGTAGCCAAGGAGCTTGTTTCTATGGAAACATTTTGTTATCTTTGAAATGTTCTTTTTTCTTTAAAAAACCAACCATCCAAAATAAACACTGTTGGTGTGACAGATGCAGATGTTCATGTATCTATTCCTTTGAGACAGGCTTTGCACAATTAGCTTTGTTTGGTAACTAATGCTGAAGAAGTACAGCTTAGTTGCTACAGATATCAAGTAATACAGTGTTCTGGATCTCATTGAGTAGTGAATAATTGCCGTCTTTGATTCCACTCAAGCTGGAACAAAGAAGTAATCTTGTGGCTGCTTGGCAATGCAAAGCCAGGCAGGATGCAAACACTGACCCACCACCCAAGACTGTTATTTCCATCCCTACCTCACCAAGTTTCAAGACTTTGTTAATGTCCTGGCTATAGATTTTTTTTAATCATGGCACTATTGTTGTTTGATACTGACCTCTGCATATTCAAAAGCTCTCCATTGAAGTGCTGCCGCACATAATTGGCCATTTTTGTAAGTACAGTGGAATTGTGTGTCTTGTGAGAAGTTGAGGGTGGAAGTAATTCCTAATAATATTCAAGGGTCACTTCTGAAATCTTGATGGTAGCTAGCATGTGGTGTTTGAAGCAGTTTACAAATCCTCTGTCAAGCTTGTGAATTAACTAGTCAAATGTTTGGCATAAGTTGCCAAAAATAAATCCCTATTTACCTGTTCTTTATCTTGCTATAAAGACTTTATAACTTCAATTTATGTCTTATAGCGGTATTTGAGAGATGACAGGTTCTGAAAGGGTAAGTGCTAACAGCAGTAAATATCTGAAATACCTTGTTTGTCTTGTAGGTAGGGGTAAGAAGCCTTCATTCAAGAGTGGAATTACTTTATGCTGGCTTATGAAAGAGTGTGCTAATGATCTTTCTTTGCTCATCACTAGAATAAGTTTTAAGAAGAGCCTCAGGAATTTCAGCATGGCAAATGCAAAGTGCAGCCCGTGGGAAGGAAGAGCTCTTTGCAAGGATATAGGCTGGGAACTGAATGGCTGTGGAGCAGCTCTACTGGAAAGGACCTTGGTGCCTTGGCAGACACAGGCTGAACACAAGCCAGCGGTGTGCCCTGGCAACAAAGGTGGTCAAAGTTATGCTGGGCTGTATTAAAAGGAGCACAGCTGGTAGGTGGGCAAAGTGATTATTCCCCTCTACTCAGCAGACCCTGTCCAGAACATTGTGTCCAGTTTTAGCACTGCTTCATAACCATTATATTGTAAGAATAATATTATGAACGATTAATGATATCATATTATCGATATGAATAAACTGGAAAGAGTTTGGGGTAGGGAGGGAGGGCAGAGCTGGAATAAATGTTTGGGGGCTGGAGCACTTGGTCTATAAGGAGAGGTTGAGGGGTTGAGGCTTGTTCAGCCTGAGGGAGAGAAGGCTTTCAGGAGGACCGACAGCAGCTGCTAGTATCCATGTGGATGTCATTAAGATGGAGCCAGGCTCTTCACTGCTCCAACAAAGTTGTCAGTTTAAACAGGATCACTAGTGCCTTCTATACTTAGTTTCTCTCATTTTTAGCTAAACTGATTTCAGCTGTTTTCTACAGCATTTAGCCACAGATATTGGTGTTAACTGAACAACACATGCTCAGAATTCTTCTGAGACGGGAAGGAGAAGGGGTGGTAATTAAGGAAACAATACAATCTTCTGTTTTGATTTTATTTATTTATTAGTTCATCAAGGATCTGATTAAAGGAAACAGTAGTCAGAAGTAGGTTGGTTTAAAATTTATTTCCTAAAGCAATTATGTAGAACCAGGGTGGATGTTGACAGTTTTATGGAAGAAGTTGTATAAGTCAAGTCATGTTAAATATCTGTACTGCAAGATACTCAGCTACTAGTAGCAGGGATCAATATTTAAGGATAAATAAATTCTAGACTAAAGTTTCTTCTGCTCTTGATAGTACTCCAATAATTTACTGAAAATGTAAGGTTAAGCATACTTTAGCTTTCCCTAGAAGGCAACCAAGTTTATCAGTGCAGTGAGTGTTGTTGGGTCTGAAGTGGCAAAAGAGACAAGGACATTCAACTACTCTGAAGATATGTTAAGGCAGGATACCAAAGCTGAGTGTTACACAAATCTTCACAACAGTTACTTCTCAGTTAGTGTCAGGGTTTAACCCCAGCCAGCAATTAAGCACCACATAGCCCTTCAGTCATTTGTCCCCCCTCCCAGTGGAATGAGGAGGAGAATAAAAAAAAAAGCAAAACTCGTGGGTTAAGAATGGTTTAATAACTGAAATAAAAAATGAAATATAGTAGTAATAATAAAGGAAGATAACAAAAAAAGAGTGATATAAACCCCAAGAAAGAACAAGTGATGCACAATGCAATTGCTCACCACCTGCTGACTGATGCCTGAGCAGCGATCAGCCCCTCCTGACCAACTCCCCCCAGTTTCTATACTGAGCATGTCAGTCTATGGTATGGAATATCCCTTTGGCTGGTTCGGGTCAGCTCTCCTGGCCGTGCTCCCTCCCAGCTCCTTGTGCTCCTGCTGCTGGCAGAGCACGGGAAACTGAAAAATCCTTAACTTAGGATAAGCGCTACTTAACAAACTGTTTTTTTAGTTGTTGCTATCAACTTTTTTGTCACACTAAATCCAAAACACACTGTACCAGCTACTAGGAAGAAAATTAACTCTATCCCAGCTGAAACCAGGACAAAGGGTCAGTCTGAAGACATAAATTTGTTGGTCTGCATTTTCTTCCTTACTCTCTGGGAAATTCTCTTATTGGTGTTCAGCAAATTTAATATGTGCTCTCAAAAGGAGAGATGGTCTCCACTTCCTGTAGGAATCGATTCTTTGCTGAGCTTACCTGACTGGGAGGAGGAGTTCATTGCCCACATGTTGCCAATAACTTTTTTTTTTCCCCCCAAACTCTGTCTAAATATGTTGAGTCCTCATTTAGAGCTTAAAGTTAAGACTAGGACTGCAGAAAGATTCTTTTCTACAGTTTGTTACTGGGGCCTGGGAGTTCATTAATGATTCAAATAGTGGAAGTATTGTGCTGTAAAATGAAGCAAAGTTCATGTATATGGTGCTTATCAGAGATTTAACTAGATATTTTTATTTAGGAATGCTGAGTCAGCTTCCAGAGCTAATTAAAGTTATAAATGTGGATACATAGATAATCATAAATGCATTTGTTGATTACAAGCCCAGAGCAATGCTAATTTGCTTGCAAGGGGATTTTTAAAGACCGGTGAACAAAATAGGGCTGCAATTCAGTTTTAGTGTTCAGTATCTCCAAGATTAGACCACAAGCAACATAAAGCATGAATAAGATGTGAGATCCTTTTAGCAGCCAAATACAGCCTCATAAATGCATCCAAGTAAAGTTATGACAATTTCAATGAAATAAATATGCAACTCTATTTACTGTGTGGATTCATATGTGAATCAGTGTTATATACCTGTTTTTAATTTATAGTGTAACAAACAGAAGGTTACATCTCAGGATCTGTGTACAATTTTTTCTTACATCTTCATTGTTCTTATGAGCTTAATTCCATACAATCTTTTGTATTAAACAAGAATTATGCTATACAGAGACAATTAGTGCTTTTATTACTCTATTTATTTATCATGTAGAGTATGCTATTGTCATTAACTTTTCTGTACTCTTAAAAAAAATGTATAGTGCTCACAAGCTGCAGAAAACCAATTATGAAGATGTGATTCATAGCTTACTCTAAAGTAGTTATTAATTTGATGTACTCTATTTTAGTAAACTTCAGTCCTCAAATGAGGTTTTACCAAAGTAACACTGAAAACTCTTGAGTCATGCCAATGAGAGCTCATAATGCTTAGGCTTTTTATAGCCAAGCTGAACAAAATACAGAACTAAAGTATTGCTTGCTTCTGACTTGCACTAATTCCTATAGCTTAATCAATTTGTTGTGGGTACCAAGCAGAACAGACCTATACTGAAAAACAGAGCTACACCAACCACAGGAAGGGGGAGGGAAGAGAGAGTGTCTGGAAGTGCTACATCTTTCTACCCGATATTATACCTAACTCTCTATAGTTAGGAATGAAAGTATTGTGTTCTGTAATTTAAAAAAATTTCCTCTCTTGGCTAAGCAGAAAACTGTTTGTTCTTGGTTGCTATGGAATAGGAACTCTGAAATTCTTCTTCTCCAAGTCTTAAATCTAACCTGATAAAATTCCTATTTTTAAAATACTTTTATGCTATATAAATACTATAATATATATTTATAATAAATATTATAGCCACAGAACAGTAAATTTTATACTGCCTTGTACTTTGATCAGTTGAATCTGTAACTTTGAAAGACTAACCTATCTATCTATTTAATTATAACTCTCGTTTAGTGTAAAACCTAAATCTTCTAAGTCCTAGTTGACGCAGTCAGGGGTAGGGAGGGTTATCATAAGGCATCAGTGTTTCGAGGTCTTTGTTTGGAGGGCCACAATACTCTTGGTGATAGTCCTCAATCCTAGAGTTTGCCTGGGGCCATTTTTGAATGTTTTCCTATTGCAGCCTGCCTTTCTCCCTGCTTCCCAAAGTTTGGGAGCCATATGCGGCCACACCCCAGCCCCATTATCCCAGAGGGGTTGGGGTTTTTTTCCTGGCAGTGACTAGGTAGGGATGCCAGCCCCCTGCCCTGGGCATTCCCGGAGCAGAGCCAGCGTAGGGAAGGCACAGGCATGTGGCCACCAGGCAATTGCTGCCGTGGCTAAAACCATCTCCTGCCAAGGCTGGGCCAGACACGTCCTGAGACCCCGGTGCTGCTAGCTTTCTGCCAATACTCTGGCTTTTTAGCAGAAATGGCGAAATAAATTTCTGGGCTATGCAAGTACTTCAGCTTTAATAGCAGTGAGCTACCTAGACATTTCTTTTACCCCTGGAAATGTTTTGCAATTTTTATTGACTTATTTTTTTTTATAACAGAAGTAATGAATTTCTTTTTTCTGTCATCTAGAACCAACATTATTAAGAACATGTTTACTTGTCTCAGCATGATGCATCATACTATTATGTGTTTCTACAGAAAATACGAAATCTTGACAGTAGTTTGGAGTACTTCCTTTGGTACTTTCCAATCAAGGATTAGAAAAGAAATGTTCTCAAACATGCCAGTCAGTCTACCCACTGCCACACTTTTTTGGAAATAGATTCAGCCAGTCAGGAATATCCAATTACTGAATGACATGTGTTTCAGTGTTTAAGCCCAGAATGTAATTCTGTTTTGTGCATGTGCTGACACTTGCTTGTAGACTTGTAGTGTGATTGCCAGGGATATTTTCCACCAGCAATACAATCTGGGCACACTGCTCATGGAAAATGTTTGAGATTTCTCTTACTGCAATACAAGGAATTAAGACAAGTTCAACAATTCCTTGTATTAGCTCTGTAGATGTGTGAGTTCGCTGCCTCATACCAAAGATCTGTGTAGCCTTGTTTGTTGTCCTGTTACACAAGTGAATGCGTAAACAAACAGCAAGGGGACAAGGGACAGGACCAACATATGCAATGCACCTCTCCTTCACACTTTCCTAGACCCCCAACTATTTTCAGGAGTTTTTCTATGCCTGGCAAAGGTTTGTCTATTTAGTCACTCTCTGATTCTGATTTCAAATATTTGTCTAGTTTCTCCTTGAACACTTATAATCTCCTTCCGGTCACTATGTCCTCCGCAAGGAGTTTCATAAGTCTACTACACTCTGTGTGAAATTACGTTAAATAAAAACCACTTGCTCACTCTGTTTCAGTGGGTAGGTAAGCTACCTAAAAACAGTCACCAGAGAACAAGCTTAAGACAAACCACTCCAAGTTTCAAACATTTCTTCAAGAGCCAAAAAGAATATGCTGGTAAGAATTGGACTATGGTCTAAAATATCCAGATGAGAAAACTTTCACGGAACTTGTTGGTTATGTTTAGCATGCTGGAACAGGAATACTTGCCCCAAATGTAGTATGTGAACTAATTCTTCCTATCCTTCAGTCGTCAGATGTTTACTTTCTTCTGTGTATTGTGTAACAGTGGACCCCGACACCTATAAATTTTCATTAAAAGATTTTTCATTTCTTATTTTTTTCATAATATTTTCCATTTATTAATATGATATACAAAGATAGGCAGCTTTTGGCTTGCTGCTACTTTACTTTCCACATACAACTGCCGCTTTGCTTCTCTTATTCAAATATTTGATGAAAGGTAGCATTGTGCTACAGATTTAATGGTTCACTGATCCTACTATAACTTAAGTTAGATAATCCCTCAGCTGAATCTGCAGAATACGAAGTAATTTAAAACAAAAGCTACAGGCGATTGGTATTCTCTCTTGTTTTAGCCTTTCTTGCCTAAGCAATCAATGGCCCAGAAGAATAAGGCATAGTAGATTCACTTTTGAAAACTGACACCAAGATGATAATTGACATAAACCTGCATTTTTTTAATGGCTTAAATTAGCAGTTAAAGCAAGAATTTTTTTATCTTAGTTTAAGAACAAGGTAATAAATATTCAAGGAAAACAATGTTTCCATTTTCTTTGAAATGTCTGAACATATCTTAAAAAATCTTGTTTATCCCTTTCACTAATAAAAATTACAGGTAAAAGGGGGTGAGGGGTACAACAATGATATTGTTCCTGTAAAACTAACATATGACAATGCCTCTGTCTAGAATTCCAGTGGTGAGGTAATAGATCTTAATTACTAACATAGGATTTCCCCAACTTTTTATCAGCCAAGTAAGTTTGCTTTTCAGACTTTTCAAATCCGACTATTTATTCTAATTGAGTGCCTTATTCTGAAATTAACATATCTGGATCATAACACTCCTTTTAGATGGTAAAAATGCATCTTCAGAAGTGTCTCTGTAGGTATTTCAGCACATGATGAGTTAACCAAAATCATTCCACATAATTGCAGGTAAGAGTTTAAGTCTTTCTCATCTGGCAGTCTAAAATCTCAGAACTACTGCATCTTAATATGGTCTCTTGCCTCCAAGATCCTGTTTAAAGGATTATTGCCTTCTCTAGGTAGCCTTCAGTCACTTCTTAAAATAAACCATTTTCTTATTCTGTAACCAAAACTAAAATGCTTTACAAAAGTAGTTGTGTGCACTCACAGTGTAGACAGCGTTTGAAATGTCTGTTCTAACCACAAAAACTGCCTCGCCTGTTTTCCAGGGAATTGTAGTCATGGCAGCCAGTTAAGGCCAATGAAAGAAACTGATACTTGCCTCTATGGTTACATCAAGTAAAAATATAAACTTATCTGTAGTATAGCTCTTAATCAGTGAACACTGTTGGTTAAAATTCACTCCTGTTCACCTGTTACAGGTGCTTTGTGTGTGAAAACTCAGTGCTGGAAATCACAGGTTAATAATTCTTTCAGTTCTTGGAAAGGAGAGCAAAGGACATTACTTCTAATCGGTTATCCACTTACTTGTACTCAAATTGTGAGAGTGGAAGACTGCACGACGTGCTTGTCTCCAGATATAGGACTGTCTGCACCAACTGGTGGGTGGGACGACTTTTTTTTTTTAAACTAGAGAAGTGCAATGCACAGAACATGTTCATGTCTTCTTAACTATTGTACTTCTGGATGTAGGTTTGGGTGTATATAAGACTTGGAAGTGTGCTGCTTCTATAACTGCTTTCTCTTGATGATAGAACTTCATCCATTAAACCCTAGGCTGAATATTAAATGGTTTTTATTTGTAATTTTGCAGTTGAATACTCTCAGCAACTGTTTTCCTTTCGAAGGGGAGGAACAGAAATTCCGAATTATGGGCCACTGGCTGACTTGTCCCATAATCTTCATTAGAACTTGACATACTCTTTCATGTTACAGCAAGCAGGATGGCTTCCAGGGTGTGCCTAAGGATGTGCTTTAAGCTGAATTCAAGTTAAGGATTGAAAATAAGAAAGAGCTGTAGCCAATGCGAAGTGCTGTGTGGGTGGTGAAAGGAATCTTCAAAAACAGCCTGAGCACCCACTAGTGCTGCTTAGGACTGCAGTAGGATATTAATGCAAACTTGGTATTCAGTTGTTTAAGATATTAATGCCAGTTTTTCTTAAAGAAGTACATTACTAAAAATAAATGAAGTAGCTGCCTCCTTAGATAAAAGGTAACAAATTAGAGAAAGTTGAATCTACAGACTATTCTCTACAAGTTTCTGGGTAAAACTGAATGTTCTATAGTGTGGGGAAAGGGATTGAAAAGTTCTGAAGTGTTTCACCATTCTTGTGATATTGTCTCCTGATATATATCTTGACAGATATCACTACTGTATTATCCTTTTTAACCCTTTATAGCATGGGTTTTGGGGAGGGGTGATGTAAAGTCTCCTTTCCCTAATAGGAGAATAAATGGAGGGGAGGCACAGACCACAAACAATATTTCTTAGACTGAGTTTAACTATCCTCAGCTCATAAATTTTGTTTTCTTATGATAAATTTCAATACAATGCAGTTTTTATTTCAAGATATCTTTAATCTAGTTGATTCAACTGCATCCTAGTAGTGTCTGAAATCTTGCTGTTCTAGACAGCTTCCTTTGCATTTTAAAGGAAAATCATGTACATATGGCAAGTTAATTGGCAGTCAGAATAATTTGTAATTTTACATTTAAGAGAAGAAACGAAAGATGGATGGTATGTCCTTGAAAAGAAATAGATGGTGTTCTCTGAACTGGGAAAACCTAAGTGCTAAGAAAACTGAGTATCTTTCAATGACAAGTGCTTGTTTTTCACTGTATTTGGTATATTGTTTTAAACATGTAACTTCCTAAACTGTAACATAGTTAATTCTGATGTCACCAAAAAAGAATTGCTGTAACACATCTGAGCTGAGACTTCATAACTGAAGACCCCAAAATCTAAGATTTAATTTGAAAGACAAAGTAGTTTCCTACTTTGTAATTTTGAGTGCAAACTTTACTGGAAATGGTTGATTACACTGTAAATAATACTGACAATATAACTGCTCATGAAGATGATTTTGTGCAAAACTCCTTTAAGCACAGGTCTTTAAGCAAAAGGGTAAAGTTAATTTACATCCAAGTGATGATTTTGACTCTCTCTTTTCCAGTAGCCTAATATGAAACTTCATTAGCAGTGGAAAGGATTTATAGTGTGCTTGCTGGTCAACTTTTGTGTTATGGTGTTGGTTGTCTTTAAAACAAGTTGCAAAAGGTGTAATATGTCCCTTCCACAGACATTTTTTAATTATGTGGAAATCTCTAGCAATAACTAGTCTTTATGTTGTTTGTTATATTGAATATTTGCACTTATACTTTTCCTGTTAGAATCTACTGTAAAATTAGTAGACAGTTTTGTATAAGCTTTGGTTCAATACCACATTTTTACTTTGAGGTAAATGGGGACTTAAAACATTGGTGTTTGCCTTTGAAATAGAAAATAGGCAAGAGGGATTCTTGTTACAGTCTCAGTGGCTATGCTTTCCTTTCCTTCAGAGCAAGGTCTCTCACAAGTAGATCTGCTTCAAAGAATGTGTCTACACATAACGATTTCTAGGTTGTACAGAGCTGGGATAAAACAGTTTGTCAAATACATCAAGGCTGTTGGTAAACAATGTTGGTGCTTACATCTTCCAAAGCAGGTTGTGGTTTCTCACATTTAAAAAGATGTATAGATCTTTAAACTACAATATCCTTGCTCTTCAGCCAGCTATGTCCTGTAAAATTAGGCCAATGTAAAGCGGGGCCACAGCTGGAGTAGGGCCACCAAGATGATCGGGGGCTGGAACACCTCTCCTATGAGGACAGGCTGGGACATTTGGGGTTGTTCAGCCTGGAGAAGAGAAGGCTCCGGGGAGACCTTAGAGCAGCCTGCCAGTACCTAAAGGGGGCCTGCAGGAAAGCTGGGGAGGGACTTTTTACAAGGGCCTGTAGTGATAGGACAAGGGGTAATGGCTTTAAACTGAACGAGGGTAGATTTAGAGTAGATGTAAGGAAGAAGTTCCTCCCTGTGAGGGTGGTGAGGCACTGGCCCAGGTTGCCCAGAGCGGCTGTGGCTGCCCCATCCCTGGCAGTGTTCAAGGCCAGGTTGGATGGGGCTTGGAGCAACCTGGTCTGGTGGAAGGTGTCCCTGCCCATGGCAGGGGGGTTGGAGCTAGATGATCTGTAAGATCCCTTCCAACCCAAACCATTCTGGGATTCTACATATGTGAAAAACTATTTTGATACCATTCCTGTACTTGCCTCAAGGCTTTAATTAGCAATTTTAGCTATTCATTCTAACAATTGTAGCTTGTTGCTGATTTTTATTGTTTGTTTCTGAATGTCCCTGCATTGCTTTCTTTACCGTACCAATTATTTGCTTCAACTTTATGACTGTCCTTTTATCACACTTGTTTCCATTATTGGATTTTGACTACACTTTCAAATACATGAAATGCAAATAGGAATCTGCTTCAAGGACAAATGGTTGTTTCCCTTGATTCTGTACCTGGATGAACAGCCAGTGCTTCAATGGATCTCAGTCCTTTGAATACTTTCTACAATAACTAGATCTCATAAATTAGGCCAAAGTAAATAAGTCGGCACATAACTACAGTTGACTTCAGAGTTCACTTTATTATGCTGACAAACTTACATACACACATACAAATATATATACACATACGTATTTCAGGAAAATGTTAGGCTTCTTGCCTGAAATCCTGTGTGCTACATTAATAGATTTCAGCAGATTTCTGATATGTGGATTTTAATTCTTAAAACCAAAAAGGCATGAATACACTTGTATAATCAGGACCATGACGATGCTAAGAATAGATCTGAAACTTCATTTCCTTGATTGTAATGCCACTTGCCTGGGGAAAAGAAAATAATCCGTGTCTTGTCCGTCTCTCACTTAGAAGAAGTTATGTTGTGAGACAGTACAGTTTAAGATGTAAAGAAGAGTAAGTAATCCTAACATGACAAGGTAGCAGAAAGCTGCCCTGTTCATAATCTGCAGTTTAGAAGTATTGTGAAATGTGCAAAAATAATTCCTTTTTTATCCAGAAAACTCTGGATAAAGGAAAGAAAACAAGATTTTTACAAACAAGAAGTAGTTCTGGTTTTATATCTGCCATGACCCTGAAAAATCTTATGGTAAATTAGGCATTTTTACCACTGTACAAAAGGCAGTAGGGGTGGGGGGGGTGGGGAGGAAATCACTCTTCCAGACTCTGCTGTTCAAAACAGGGCGTCTTCAGTTTTTTTTTTCCTTTCTTCCTATTAGTATGGGTGCACTAAGCATATAAAAGGAAAAAAACCAAACCAAACGAAAACCAACTCATAATCATCCTGTGGAATGTAAATACATTTAACTAGTTATTAGAAAAACTCAAATCACTTAGCAGACTATTTTGTTGGAAAGTGTCCAGCTCTCAGAAGTATTTTGCCAGTTTCCTACTGTACACTATGTGCACAAAAAAAATTACATCTAATATTTTACATTAGAACAAATCAGCTTATATTTTTAGCACAAGCAGAGGGAAATCACAGCAATCTGTGAAGTGCTTGAAATGGCTAAACTTTTGTGAGACAACGGAGCAGGTGACAGTCTTTCAAACATATCCTGTCATGGTTACAGGGGCCACATGAGGAGATCTAAAGATAAATATAGCAGGTGTAATGATGTGAGACTTTATCTTGTTGACACAGAAAAGGATATATCTCTATTTGAGTAGTTCAGCTAATAGAAACTGTTTCTGTGAGTTCAGATTTTTTCTGAAGTATTTACATGGTGAAATCTTGAGCTTACACATCGAAGCAGCACTCTGTCTCTCATACAAAGCTGAACTTGAAACTGAAGCAGCAGCAGCAGTTAATCTTCCAGTGAAATTAAAATTCAAAATGCTTTCTGTATCTTTTCTGCTTGAAAGCTGATTCACTTCAGCAGATACAGCAAGGTGGAGGCAGAGCCACTCCACCACAGGTAGCGTAGGTGGCAAAATTATTTAGGGCAATGATATCCCCCACTTTCTGCAATAAACTTGTGTCTGCTTTAAAAGGTTTATCATCCCTTCACAAGGATGCATATGTACTTCATTTGTGTTAGTTCTTAAGGACTGTATTAAGAGCTGATTAGTCACAGATTCATATAATTTTATATTTGGATATATTGTTGAGCCTGCATAGCATTATATGGTTCTTTTAGCCATTTAAAATCTTACTGAAGTATTTTGGTGTCTGTGGAACTTGACCTTTTAAGTTGCCAATATAGGCTATTTTGTCAGAATATTGGAATAAAGTGCCTCCACCTAGTAATGTTACTTACAGCATTCTATTTTAATAGACTATCAGGGTCATATCAGGCTCTTTAATTTCTCCTTTAATTTTTAATTTCTTTTAATATGTTGCTAAGTGTTTCTGTTAGAGAAACACAGTTGGCAGCTGCTTCTGCTTGACCTCTGCTTTTACTTGTAGTATGCTTTTTAATGATTACTTTTATTTCTTATAGTTTATTATATACAAGGAATTATGCGTCTAGTTTTGTATTATGAAAATATCTGAGTCTTTAGAAACTATTCATTACTATACTTAGATCAGTTTGTTTAGGCACTATGTTTTGAAAAATGAATATTTTAAAATACTGTTTACTTGTTTCTGTAGTATTTTCTCTTCTGGTTATTTTTAACATTTCTAGTTCTATTACTCTCTGAAACTAATATTTTAGATTGTTGACTGTTTAAATTGAAACCCATAAGAGGCTACACTGTGCTTATGAGGTAGAACATGTAGCATTATGCTTTTCCTTAGTACAGATCCAGAAGTGCTTCAGAAAGTGATTTTTGTCTTGCTCCCTGGAATTTGCAGTGGCAGGTTTAACAGTGTTTCTTAATCAAGGACCAGAAGAGGCAAATAATTCCTGGGACACAAAAAGCCCCACAGTCCACTAATGGGATGTTACTGTTACTTTAGATGTATGTTTCCATATTCCTGGCTTCCATAGTATGATACGCTTATTTGTGTTTTTCGTAATCCATGGTAATGCAAGCCGTTTAAATACTTTAGCTATGTAATGCAAGTAGTCCAGTGAATATTGAATGCAACTGGATTCTTAACTTCATGCTGGCAAGTGGAAATATAGATTACAGTTCCTACTTTAAATAAGGTCTAAACAAGACTATTTTTAGGCAATATCCCACCCTTCTCCTCTCTTAGGAGAAATATACTTTTTCTTTAAAAGGTTTGGTTCCTATTTTGTGTCTTCTATTGGGTTTTTTTTGCTGGTCTTGAAATACTGAAGATCATTTCCACAAGGTATTGAGAAGATGAAGATGGTTTGCTGCTACATTATATTTACCTGAAGTTTTTTGGCATACAATTATGTATAATATTTGTATTATCTTTACGGTATTTCTGTGCTTTAACTGGGTGATAGACAGAAATACACATTATCTGTATAAACCTTTTCTCTCCTGTGTTAGTGATCCTTGTTTCAGTTTAATATTTAGCATTTGTTTCAGTTTAGTGAAGTTAATGTTATTAGGCTTTCATTTTTTAAGAGGGTATTAAGCTAAATATATAATCTAAAAAAGGAAAAGATGTATATAGGTGATAAAGTATATTTTATTTTCAATATATCCGCTTCATACTAAACTCAGAAGTGTTTTAGCTAGCAATTTCATGAGCTTGAGCTTAAAACTATTTATCTTTCTCTTGTCCCATGTACTACATGATTCTGTGCTATTCTATTATTGTATCAGAATCTTTACTTTGAATGCAGTAGTTCAAAGTAGCTCTGGTCACTTTTATATGGTATTGTTTACTACTCCTCTGGCAACCAGTCCATCCTAAAGCTTCACAGTTTTGTCTGCTTGTTACCTGTGAGGCAGGATCACTGATACATTCCAGGGCAAAAGAAGGTTCTTTGTAATCCAGTTTAATTTCAGTGCTTTGCTATATTTCAAGGTATTGCACAGTAATAGACTAGCAGTATGCACTGCCAGTTGTACTGTTAACCCTCTTCCTCTGAGGAAGAAAAAAGCTATATGGATTCTGTCATTTTCTGAGCTTGTTTACATTTTATAAAACTTCTTCAAATATGGGAAAACAAAAGAAGGCAGAAATGCTTGTGTTTTGCCTTTAGAGAGCTTTCTCTGGCACATTTCAAACTGCATGTGGTGACCTCCTTCAGGGTCTGTTTTTTCCTGTGAACTGTTGTGAGTGGGTCTGTATTTGCAGCTTTGAGATGGAAAATCCAAGTCTCCACATTTATAAAAAAAGCAGACACCTCCATAAAAATTACAAATCTAAATCATACCTTTATCATCTTTCTTTGAAGTACATAAACAAACAAACAAAAAAACCCACACCACAAAACAAACAAACAAACCACCAAAAAGCAAACAACCACCTTGTTAAATGTATCTTGTTTATTCAACTGGCAGTTCCACAGTAAAAATCTGATTTGAGGTAATGCTTTGAGAGCATTCCCTTAAAAGTAGTTGTCATGCCTTATGACATGAGACATCGTGTTGGACAGTACTGTAGCTCCAACACATTTCTTTGACTACTAACCTAGATTAGAGCCAGCTGCTTAAGGCTTTACTTGAATAAAAATGGGATATATTGCATACATGAGTAAAAGTAAACTTGAGCAAGACTTCAAAGGATCTCTTGTGGGAGGAAGCACAAAGATAAAATGACATCAACGCACGATTGTATGAATGATAGCTGACAGCAGATCTCATTGAAGTCGTTGCTGTCCCCAGCTGCTTGTTGGTGTTGGAAGCTAGCTTTTCAGTGATATAAATGAGGAACTGCTTCACTTTTCTGTCTGGCTTCTGTCTTGGATGGTTGTGAAGCCAGGTAATATAGGGTTATGAAATAACCTGTAAAAGTATCCTTCCTTCATTGAGGAATGGAACTTACCTTACATATTGTAAAACTTCTAAGAGAACTAACAAAGCTTAGCACATCAGATAGTACAGATAGTAAATACTGTCATACAAAAGTGGAAATGTTGATCGAGGCTCTGTTCTGGCAGGCATAACAAGACAGTCCTCATTTGAAAGAGTTTACGATGGGCACTGTCAAGCTTTCTCTGAGAAAACTGAGCCATTGAGACACTTCAGATAAAATCTTAGTAACTGTAAAAAAAAGACATCTCCTTTGTTTCTAGTCAATGTTATAACAGTATGATTAAAGTCTTGCTTTATAGCTTTTTAGTAAATTCAATTGTGTATGTACTGCATCCTTGTTTTCATGTCTGATCTTTCATGCAAGGCAACAGCTTGAACAACTGGGTTTATTCAAAAAGAAAAAAAAAAGAAAGGAAAAAAGAAGCAGGGGGAGGGGGGGAGAAAGGGAGAGACATCTTGAATGCTGTGGGTTTTAACTTATTTATCCAGGAAAATCTGGTGAGACTTAGTTATTCTGTCAGGCAGCCTCTTTGTATGTTAAATTACCTGACAGACATCATTATACGTCAATGAGTCTGGTTAATCTTTCAGGCTACTCTAGATATGCCCATGGAAGGTATTGCTTATTGATCATTTTAGCAAAAGTCTTGACACTTGAGTGAAAGCATTCCGTTTCTCAAAGTCATGTAACAAACTGTGCAAGGTTACTCTGGTAAACAGACACCCAATATTTGTAGAATTGTATCATACATTTTCTGTGTTCTTAAAATTTGAAGATATCAGATTATTGAAAAGATTACCAAACCCAAATATTTTTGCGAATAATTCTGCCAGTTATTGTAAAAACAAGCAATAAACAGAATGAAGAAAAAAAAGCCCTACTTAAAATAGCTCTGATGGTTTTTTCTACAGAGAATCTGAACTGAAACTCAAAAATTTAGAAACCAGCCAGTCCTTTTATGGTGTTCAGTCAATTCTCAAAGTTCTTAATCTACTAATTATTACTTAATTTATTTCCATGTAATGAAATAATGGTTACCATGGTCCTATTGAACTGGAACTCTGCTGGGCACAACAGTTGAACTGAACCAGTAGCAGCAGTCTTGCTTTTGCCAGGTCAGCTAGTCCATTACTGACAGCTATTTGTCGTAACCATTTTGTGTGTTCATATAAATACATAATGACATCATTTATGTTCTTATATTGAATTGTCCCAACTGTGTGAGAAATTACCTAAAATGAGAAAAATCTTAAGGAGAAGTCAGCTGGAAAAGTACCTGTTTCTGAAAATATATAATTACTCTTGATTTTTCTGTAGGAGTGAAAAACATTGAAGGAATCATACTTTTGTTGTTTGTTCCCTCCTTGTCCCCCCCAAATGATTCCATGTATGAGAATCACTGCAAAACAGGAATCCTCTGTAACTTGCATCAAGTTCAGAGGCTTTTAAGATATCAGAGCAGAAATCCAGTTTTTCTGTTAATCAGGAGCACCCTTTAAGAGGCATGCAGTAAAAAAAGTTGTGGAGTGCATTCAATCCATGCTGAATGAACCCAGTTCAATTTTCAGCTAATCAGGGCTTCTTCTAAGAGTGAAGCACAGATCCTGACAGCACAAGTTTATAGTATATGAATCCCACAGTCAAAATGTATACCCATAGCAGCTGGAATTAAAAGCACATGTGAATGTTTGGTAAAAAGGTTCAATTTTGTGTCAGCTACAAACACAGAATTCCTGCTCCTGAAGCTGTAAACAGAGGCAAGCCTTAGCAGCATAACCTAGGAGAGATATCAGGTTCTTATGCAGGAAATATCTTATAAGTCAGAGAGCTTATGCAGGGAATATCTTCATAGCACCCTCTCACAATCGTCTTGTTTCTTTTCACTGCTGAACTGAAGTTCAGGTGCTTGTCAAAGATGATACCCTATTTAAAACTGATATCTCATTTATAGCGGCTATTATAAAGAGAGGAATTCTCTGTAAAATGTCTAGAGCAGTATCCATTAACAAGTGTTGCTTGCAACTGATGAGCAGCATACAGCTGAACATAAAAAATAAAATAATCAAGGTAGCATTAGGAGAGAGAGTCTCTTGTTCGTAAGGCACTAGAGGTTAATTTGTGTGAATAGACTGCTTTACTGCTATTCTTTTATTAACCAAATCAGAAACATGACAAGAATCCTCACAATTGGAGCATCGCCTAGATTTGCTTGAATCATTGATACTATGTTTACAAGTAATATTAAAATCTTAATTCAAAGCTGATGTATTTTCATGAAGATAACAGTAAATGCAGACTGGTACGGTGGGACTACATTGCTTTGGGTGAGTGTCTGAGGGTGTCTTCCAACATAAAAGTACTTGTTCCTTCAACTAGTTGAACTGGCCTTATATCTTTATATTATTAATAAGCCTGGAATACAATGAATGAAGAAGTAAACCCCATTTGCTTATAGCAGCATAGTGATAGCAGAGGAAAAGGAAGCATGTAACAAAGCTAGATTTGGGGTACAGTGAGTACATTGCCAATCCAGGCAGATTTCCAAGCAAACTTCCTGAACAGTATGGGTCTTGAAACTCCTACAACAATTTGCAGGCTCCACACAAGTCTGATTTGCTTATAATCTTTCAGAAGCATAAAGCTCTTTAAAAAAAGAACCCTGCATTTTCAGGAAGAGAAGAAAAATGTCAAAATGCATGTATCTTATTTTCTCTTTTACTTCAGGTGCAATGAATAAATCATTTCGAGTTGCATTATTTTATGTGTTGCTGCTTTTGTGCAGAGACTTGATCAGTGTAATTTACACTACAGTCAGTCTTGACTCAGGTCAAGTTTCTAAGTGAAGAAATGTAAACTGAGGCAGGATCCTCTGACAAGCTAAAAGGTGATTAGGGATCACATTTAAAGACTGCTGGAAGACATGTCCTATGGTGTTGGGTTTTTTTGTTTGGGTTTGGTTTGTGGGTTTTTTGGTGGAGTGTTGGGAGTTTTGAGGGGGGTATTTGTTGGGCTTTTTTCTCGGGGGGTGGTGGGGGGTGGTGGTGTCTTTTTTTTAAGAAAAAGGCTGCTATGGAAATCTGGATTCTTCCCTTCCTTTCGTATAGCACCACATGTAAAGATTTTTGAAGGATGTTGCTGTGTTCCTCGGTTCATGAAATATCTTCAGCAGCAGTATGAGCAAAGCAGCTGCAAATGAAGTCAACAAACTTAAGGAAATGTCTACTTTGATAATAGCCAGTTATGGTTCTGCTATTAAAAAGCATACTAGTCTCAGTTTGGGTATCTAAAATGGACTATTTTTGCTTTTTCTGTCTTAATGATACTATTTATTGAATTCTTTTTTTTGTGGTATTTAATGATTCATTGTACATAAATATCAAAAAACAAAGCAACTTATTAAACTGGACTTCACAAAAGTTATACAAACCTATATATCCTATGATAAACAATGGAAAATTAAATACTGAAATGAAACGAGCACTGACACCTCTAAGACTGGTTATGCATAAGTACAGTGGGAAACAGAATATTGTAACAGATGGGGGTGGGGAAGCGAGCCAAGTTAACCTAATCTTAATTCTGATACTAAGTGATGAATAAATCCAGAGTAAGCAATCTGAGTATGTATTTAATTAGAGAAATTAATATATTTGCTCGGACTGATGCACTTTCCACCCCACAATTTTATGTTCTACAATATTGTTCAGTAAATTTCTTTCTCTATTTTTTCCACTTACCCATTCTAAGATAAAAGCCCAATATGCAGGACTTCAAATGTTGCTTTCCTTTCCCATCTGGTGAATGTCTTAACCTCACCATATAAGACACTTGTACACGTAGTGACATAAATTTCTGTTTGGTTTTAAAAATTCATTATTGGTCTGAGTACTTCTGGACATTGATACATTTTTCAGATGATTATTTCTTCTAGTTTCCTAAAGGTTTCTGCAATTTCATTCCAAGAAATTGTTTTTGTAAGTATAGCAGACCATATTTTACTATAAACATGCTTACTTATTAAAACTATATTTACAAGTTTAACATAGAATCATAATTCATAACATATTTTCTATTTGACCTGGCAATGCTGTGTTTTGATAAATGCCAGACATTCTTAGTAGGTTAGTAGAGCTATAAACAAAAGAAGGAATGGAATTGCTGGCCAATTAAATGCTCAACATGAAGAGGTCAAAGTAGAATAGCTCAGGACTTTTTCAATGAATGAGTCATTTGAAATTCTGATATCTCATTTTCTCAACAAATATTCTAATGAGGGGAGAAAATGCTTCAACATTAATCCTTTCTTGTGACAGAGGGTAAGAAATGGGGAAATAATATTAAATTAATCTTCTTATTACAGGGTTGATACTAGTATTTCCATTCTTATTACCTGATGTTCCCAACCCTCTGTATTTAGCTTATATCAAGAAGAGGTTTAGCATTTTTAGTGTATTCATACTCCCCCCTCCCCAGTAAGATCCTTAACTGTGAGTGATTAAGTGATCCTTCAGATGTACAACCACTGTATAATGCCTTAATTTGAAGTGTTCATGATTTTTTTCCCTTAAATTTATAAAATACTAGATTGCAGCAAGAACAGATTCTCAGTGAAGTTTGCATCTGTCCTTCCTGATCATTTGCCAGGAAGGTGGAACCACTCCTCACAAACTGGTGGGTGTTATAATTCTCAAAGTAGCAACAAGCTGTATCTGCTCCTACAGCTTTTTGGCTTATTTAATGGCACCAAATGCAGCCACAGATGTATGAGTTTCTTGGATTAAATTAATATATTATCCTCTGAACCATCCTGGCACTTCCAAGAATCTGACAGATTTGACAGAAGAAAAATATTCTAGAAAAGGGCAGAGTCAGTCACTGGTCCTCAGGTGTCACATTTTCTGATCCTATCAGATACCAACCATAAATATTAAAATATGTGGAGTAGGTTATTATCAAGAGCACTTTTCCTGTAATGAATTGTTAAATTATCTTCTGTACAACATTGAATAGCCCTACATCTCTCCTAAACTCTCAGCTACTTCCCTAGAGAAACAAGTTTCTTCATGTGTCTCTCTAACTGTCAAAGCTCTTGGGCCATTTCTGCCAAATCACATTGAAGGATAGCAGTCTCCAAACGTTGAACTTATGTGGAAATTGAAGTTTCAGTGACAGTTGCAGCCAGGCAGGTAGGAGAAATAAGTTATTACTGGGAAAGCCAGGGCACAGTCAAGCTGGAGTATCTGTCTGTAGAAAAACAGGTCTTGGTGATCCCAGAGCTTGCAGAATTACACTTTTTGCAGTCTGGGAAGGGATGCTAAGGGTAAATGATGACTTGATCAGACTACCTCTGACACATCATCCTTGTTCTATCTTCAGGAATTTTGGAAAATTCACCACCATATCTTCAAAGCTTCTGTTTTAAAATCATTCTGTTGCTTTTCAGGGTTGCTTCAATAAGGACTTCTCATAGTGGTGTTAGATTGGACCATTCCCTAGTTTTTGCCTCTCAAAAAAGGCAAAGGTCTTTGAAGCTCCTGTATCTTGAATATTATCTCCCATTCAGGAATCTTGCTGTCATTCACAAAGCAGGCTTAACTGCTTTCATCAGTTCCTCTATCTACTAATGTCCATTAAAAAACAACAAACAAACAACCCCAAAACAAAAAAACAGTAGTATTTGGATATTCTTATGCCTCCAAGCTTTCATGCAGGTATATTAAAAACTGGCAGGGGAGGGTAACACAATTGGTGAAGCCAGATTGATGCATGTTGTTTTGAGAGACAATTGGGAACAATTGTCTATCAGCCCGGAGCTATGACAGCGGTACCACTAAGGCTTCCAAATTTGCCCTTCAGTGCATGAGGAATATTTCTATTTCTCTACCCCTTCATGAGCAGTCATTTCTTGGAGTTCTCTGCTGAGTGTAAGGATGGCTGCCTTGGGAACTATCAAGTGTTAAGTCTAACCTGTTTATTTCTAGAAACTGCATAATATGCTCCATCAATCTAGCTATTCTTGCTTTCCTTAACATTAGTTTATAACTGGTTTAAATAGGAGAACCTGAACTGACCTGTCTCAATGGATTCTCTAATAGCATGAAATTACACCTACGCTCCTCTTTGAATTTCCAGATCCACCTTTTGAGGAGTAAGGGAACGTTCTTCATCTAGGTTAACTGTAAAGGATGGCGGTGGGATCTGTTCCATAATGTTGCACACAATTTCATAGGGACTTACCTGCCTTGTATTTCTTACCTTGTCTTTTAGTAGGGCTAATTTTCTTTCAGTGGTTGTATAAATTTGCATGCAGCTAATATAAAAAAAATTCCACAGGGAAGCCTTCAGTAAGTAGCTTTGGCATTGCTGTCCAAATAATTTCTAGCTGTCATGCTGCTTTCTCATCATGGTCTTTTTGTTGTTGATGGTGATGTGTGTTTTTCTGAAGAGCAATAAATCTAATCCAGAAGCGACATTCTTCTCTGCGTGATGGAGGAATACATTTTGGGTATGTTTTCTTTCATTTTTAAAACAGTTGGCACCTCCGAAAATATTTGCTTAAAGAAATGAAAGAACAGTGAGAAACAGCACAGCGGATTTCCTAGGGAGGATTTACTTTCAATCCTCCCAAATAGGGGGGCTGGGAGGTAAAGGGGGCAAAAGTCCTTTATGTATGTGTAGTGTTTGGACAAAATACTATAATATTCCAGTCCCTTCCACTTTAGCGTGTGATGGTGGCATGCGAAATCATAAACCTTAAAAAGACTAGTTTTCCTTCTGAAATCAGATTACCCAAAGTTCTTGATTATATGAATACATATGCTGAAAAACAAGCTTGATTTAAGGACTCTTGGTATTAATTTCTCTTGCCTGGGTTCAGGTATTCAGGACCAGCACTACTTATCAGCTTTCAGCCTGTTGCCAGCAGGCCTACCCAGAGATACAAGGAACTACTTAAAAATGAGGTAAAAACCTCCATGGATACTTTATTTTAAATAAATTACTTGGAAAATTGGTATTTTTTTTCTCAACAATGTTTCTTCTCTTCGCAATGATGTTAGAATATTCAGTCATGCAGATAGTCATACTGAGTGTATATGTTTAATCCAATACTTAGAACTAAATGGTTTTTAGTTTCAGAGTTAATTAGCTGACAACAGTAATTCATAGAAAAGATATTTTGACGTTCTAGAGTTTTACTGTTAACTTTTAGCCTGAGTAAGATATTTCAAATTTATGGCACTGGAAACCTGTCCAGAAACATAAATGGATTGGACAGATGGGACTGGGGCCATAATAAGGCTAAATAGCTCACTGTATAGAAAAGCTGTAGGAGAAATCTGAACATGTGTGGAAGGAGACAGAGACTTAAATTAAGGTAGATGAAGGAAAATGAGTAAATGTTATGGTTAAAAAGCAAGTGGGAAAGAGATTGTTCTGTGTAGGGTTTACTACACTCCTGTATTTGAATTCTTTTTACTCTATTTTAACTGACATCTTCAAAGGTGGCTGTGGGTTATGTATCGAGTACAAACCTCTTAAAAAGGTGCAGGGGATGGATTTTCTTTATTTTCCTCCTCTGTAGCAGGGATATCTGAGGACACATGTTCTGCCTGCTGTGATTGCCATCAAAGATCCATAGTTTTCAGAAAAGCATCCAATCATATTGTCATAGCTTGGTGATTTAATACATGCCAGCTGACTAGAGGTAACTTGAACAGTGCTTCAATTCTAACTGTAGAAGTAAAGGGCATTAGTTTGAAGTGTTTTGTTTTGCAGAATGTTAATTTCCATGAACCAGCTGATGAGCAATGACTTAAGTTATGCTTTTATTGACAGAGATGGAAGCAGGTCTTGTTCAATCTTGACTGCTGAAAGTTCTGAAAAATTGCAAACACTTTAGGTTTTAATGGGTTTACAATAAAAGTTCTAGATGCAGAGTTGTATATTTTTGATGCAGTAACTGTTTGGAGACTACACATTACAAATTGGTGTTGATCTGTTACAGTTAGACAGTTTCAGACACAGTTAGACAACCACTGTGCCATCATAAGTCAGTAGATTGTTAAAGGCCTATGTGCAGGTGTCAATTTTTTTCTGTTGCTGGGAAAAATATCTAACTGTTCTTGTTTATCTTCAAACTTCTGTTTGCAAAATAAGGCATTATCATGTAAAGGAACTCTAAGCTTATTTAAAAAGCGTTTATAGTCAGATGTTTTTAAGAGGTTTGAAATTGTTATATGTATGCACTACAGAAAAGTGTTTGCTTTTGGAGGTTAGCTCTGAATGCAGATTGCTATTAGGAAGTATTGTCCTCATCTGCCATTTTGTAGCCCGGGGCAGTATCAGATCCATTGTTGGCCCCTGAGGAACTCCACTCCGGACCAGCTGCCAGTTTGACTTTGGGCCATTAACCACCACCCCCTGAGCCTGACAATTCAGCCAGATACCCACCCATCTTGTGGTCCATCTGTCTAGTCCAGATCTTACCAGGCTGTCAGCGAGGAGGACGTCACGGGAGACTGTGTCAAAAGCCTTGCTAAAATCAAGGCAAATGACACCCTCTGCTCTGAGCAAACTGTTTCTTCATAGAAAGCAACGAGACTGGTCAAGAGGGACCTACCCTTTATAAATTGATGTTGGCTTTTTCCTCTGACTTTCTTGTCCTTCGCGTGCTTCCACAAGCACCTGTTCTTTCTTTTATAGTTCAGGACATAATTACTCTTCCTGATGTTGAGCTCTTGGGGCTTCTTTGTATTATTTTGGTATTTTTTGACACATATGAAAGGGATTAATAAGGTTATTAATTTTACCATAGAAGGTATCTGGAGTTGCTGACTTCTCTAACAAAACCCCTTTAGAGTTAAAGATTAATATATTAACCATTTTAACTGTATTAAAATATATTTACTAGCTGTTTTATTAGGATTGTATTTAGCAAATTGACAGTTTATGTTTTTATGGCTAAATTTGAAGGAAATTTCGGCCATTTTTGCTTTTGAAAACTATGGAAAATATAAGAAAAATTATTTTTATAAAAGAATCCCTTTACTATAGCATACTTCCAGATACTTACTGCAAGTCAGGTTTCAAAGAAATATTGAGAGAGCCATTTGCAAGAAATATGCTTTTTGTACTTCTATTCTGAAAGAATTTATTAGTATTTCATATTTTCCTTTTTTCCTTTATTAATCTCTTGAGATGAGGCTTCTTTTAGTTTGAGTCTGGAATGTATTTAGATCATCCCTTAAAGTCTTTCTACTTGCTTATGAACAGAGAAAGCTAAATGTCACTGCTTTGTCAAATATGGGTGAGTGATGTTGCATTATGGTCAGTGGCTGTTTTGAGCCAGTGGGAGCAATAGACTGGCAAGATATATATTTCCAAGACATAGGAACAGGAAAATAAAATAAGGAATGAAATTGCCATTAAAATTATGGAAGCATCATTCCCCTCCACTGCAAGTCAAAATGCTTACATTAACAATTTATTTCAACTCAGTGTGCCTGGGGGCCCTTTACTATCCTTTTTTATAGCTCTGGAAACTATCACAAACCTTTACAGAACCAGCTTTTGAAATCTGTGCATGTAAGTTTAGAATCTTAAATAAGTGGCTTGACAGGAGAGAGCTTGTAAAGTTCTCAGTGATTTTTTTGTTGTTGTGCCAGTAAAACACTGATTTGGGATACTTTTTCTGTGCATAATTTTACATAATCAAGATGCAGTGAGGGGTCAGGAACCTTGGTCTGAATATGTCTTGTTTTCTTTGTGTACTAAATCATAAACTCTTGAATTGCAATTGTCAGCCTCTATCCAAAAGTGCAGTTAAACTTCATCCATCTCAATAGTGGGTAGTAAGTGCTTTGCCAAAGGCTGCAGAACATATACCTTTCTGTACCCTGCCTGGGTGTGTCTGTTGGTGCTGACCACCTTTTTTCTATATGGCATTAACATATATAATGTATTAAAGATTTTGTAACTTGTTCATGTTTAAAAATCTAGTAGCTTCTGTTCTGCTTCCAAATAATAAATTAAAAATTTGAAGGTTGTCTCAATTGTGGAAATTTCTAGCGTTTTGCTGGGATAGTACTTCACTGGAGCTCAGACTTTTAGTCTTAGGTGCCCTAAATTTCATAATCATAGAACCATATAATCATTTAGGTTGGAAAAGACCTTCAACATCATCGAGTCCAATCATAAACCTAATGCTGGCAAGTCCACCACTAAACCATGTCCCTAAGTGCTACATCTCCACATCTTTTAAATCCCTCCAGGGATGGTGATGCAGCCACTTCCGTGGGCAGCCTGTTCCAATGCCTGACAACCCTTTCAGTGAAGAAATTTTTCCTAATATCCAATCTAAACCTCCCCTGGTGCAACTTGAGGCCATTTCTTCTTGTCCTATGGCTTGTTACTTGGGAGAAGAGACTGACCCCCACCCCGCTCCAACCTCCTTTCAGGTAGTTGCAGAGAGCGATCAGGTCTCCCCTCAGCCTCCTTTTCTCCAGACTGAACAACCCCAGTTCCCTCAGCCGCTCCGCATAAGACTTGTGCTTTAGACCCTTCACCAGCTTTGTTCCTCTTCTAACAAGAAGCACTATAATTTAGCTTTCACCATTTAATTAAAATTCTGAAAGAATTTCTCTCAGTTTTGTTCCTTTCAGTCAGAAAGCCTTTAAATACCGCCATGTGAAAAGCTATGTTTTTGTTAATAGGCCCAATCAATTGAAACAAAATTGAATTAATCTCTCATGTTATAAGATGAAATTATCATTAGCTGATGAAGTAACTAAAGCACTATTAAATTTGCCCCAATTAACACTTTCCAAACTGACCCCAAATTGACACAAAATACCACAATAATGTTATTTTGTAAAGGTCCCAATGTAAGAGTCAAAGTTGGTCAGGAAATGTTTGAGTTTAGAGGTGCCTGGGTTTAGAGGCGGGAAGTTCCTAACAATTGATAATAAAATTCTAACTGCATTTTTGTTCAAGACTCTGATGATTAGCTGCAATGTCCTTTTCAAAGGCCATCTTGAATATTTGCATCCTGGTGCTCAGCTGTGATTTAATGTAAAGCTGTGCTTTGTTGTGAACAATGGAAACAGCAGGCATGATTCTGTCAGGAGATGACAAGGCTTTTCATCGTGAGGTTTTCAGTTTAAATGTTAATTCCTGTAGGTATTCCTGTCTGTGTAGCAAGTCCCATGCTGATTCCCATTAATCCATAGCTTGCAGAAGCATAACAAAGTTGAAAGGTGCTTTCAAGATCTTTTAATGTATAAGGTACTCTGTCTAATAGCTCCTTGAGTACTGCCTGAGTGAAAAATCTATCAACATTTTAGCACACTCGAGGTACTTCAGATTTAAGGCTGTGTATTTGAAAGATGTATGATTTTGTAGCATGTTTTTGTCATGAGCATAAGCACATCCCTGACTAAATAAAACCAATGTAGGAAAAGGAGTTTATTTTCAGTGATAGCCTATTATCTCTGATGTGGCATGAAACAACTTTGGTCTGGGAAATGAAGCAATGTACATGGAAGAGCTAAAGGACAAAGAGATTATCTGTTGGACTCTGCTCAGGGCTACAAGCAAGGAAACCGTCAGCTAAACAGAAGTCCATGAATATACATACACAGCAGCGCTGTGCCGAACCACATCCCCAGTCCTTCTGCCCACATACCCAGACAAGACACTGAGCAGGAGGGCAAGAACTGGCAGAGCAATTTTTTCTCTGTTGTGCCTCTGAACACTGTATCAAACAGAATCCCCCCTTTACTCTTAAAGTGAACTGAAAAAAAAAAAAAAAAAAAAAAAAGAGGCATTAGGCTGTCTTCCTTGGATTGAGCAGTTAAAAACCAGAACGGAGAAGGCACACCCTCTGTGGGTGACTACAGAGTCCTGGTTCAAAGTTTGTCTCTACATTAATGACATTTTTGCTCCACCTACTGGTAGGAATGTTTGGAGCCTTCTCAACTGCCATCAGGCACATGCACCTCCTGCAACTAGGCCTCCTGTTCCAATTAGAACATTACATTTCACTATGCAGAAAGAGAAGGGGAAAAAAGTGTGGATGCCTGTTTCTAAAATTTGGAAGTGAGAGAGAAATTCTAATTTTAAGAGGGAAAGAAACATCATGGCTCAAAATGTAAAAACAGATAAGTGTTCCCTGTGGTGAGGGAGGCTGGTGCTCCTAATTTTGGGGGGTAAAACAAAAAACAAAAGCAAAACAAACACATCCCCCCTCCATACCTTCACTTCTTAGGTGTTAATTGGTTTATCGTCTAAAATCTGTCTTGCTACGGCAAAGCACAAAACTGTTTGTCCTTATGTTTAGCTTCCTTTCTAGCCTTATTGGTATGAGGGAGCTGACAGTCATTCTGAAAGGCTGGTTTGATATCGCTGAGCATGTCTCAGTTCTGATGGCTCAGTTTGCCACATTTCTTGATTACTGGGTGATGTCAAGAAAAATAGGACTTCTGAGTTTATTTGCACAGCTGTTGTGATTAGTTATGTTTGGTTTTCAGCCAGGAGGTTCTCAAAGGTTTACTCTGCTGTTTCTGAAGTTGTCAGCTCACTGCCTCTGTCTTGTTAGAATGATATCCAAACAGTGATTTGATTTATTGTTTCATTCTTGCTCACTGGACTGAAGTCAATGAATAAGCTTCTTCGAGAATTACTGATTCAAGAGCTGTAGCTTTCTCTTCTGATTGCAGTCTGAGGTCTTCATGAGGACACTGTGCAGTAATATCACGACAAATCTTTTACAAGGTTTATGTGGTGAAGTTCATATCACTATATAAATCAGATTGCAGTTTTTCAAATGGGAAAAAAATCACAAGTCTGCTAGTAGCCGAGGTTTCATTGACATTCTGTAGATACTTCTAGTTGTGCTAGGTACAAGGCTCTCTGTGTTTGGACCAGCGTATTTGAATTCATATTAAACCAGGCCCTGTTATTCACACACAAAATCACAGAACAGGTAAGGTTGGTAGGGATGTTCGGATATTATCTAGACCAAAACCCTTACTGAAGTAGGGTCAACTAGAGCAGGTTGCTCAGGGCTGTGTCCAGTTGGGTTTTGAATATCATGAAATATGGAGACTCCACAGCCTCTCTGGGCAACCCTTTCCAGTGTTTGGTCACCTTCACCATAAAGAAGGTTTTTACAAGAACAAACTTGAGCCCACAACAAGTTATGTTGGTACTTCACCATACACATATCATAGTGACGTATCAAGTGAAGCACTTGTGTATCCTCTGCAGGACTGGATTATTATGACTTAAACCATAAATAGAATTAGGCTGCCTAGCACAGGACTGGAGACAGAAGTCATGAGTCCCTGAGTCTGCAAATGAAATCAGAAAACATCATTATGCTTTTGTCCCACTCTTATTCAATGAAGAAACTCTCCCCTTGCTCCCACCCCTCCCCGTAGCTGCCTGTCCCTTTGGTTCTGTAGGCTCCCTTAGTTGTGTTTCTGAGTCTGCTCACAGTCCCACAAGTTTAACAGAAGAATTTCTGAACTCTTCAGAGGCTAAACAAAGAATCAGCCAACCTATTGTCCTCTAGATATAATGCAGAAGAAAAGTGCTTTTCAGCAATTTTAACAGGAATAGATACCAGCTCTTACAGTCATCAAGGTTCTGGAAATGTCTTCCTGCAGTCTAAAAGTCTGTAAATTCCAGAAAATACATGGATTTCAGATGCTGCTGGAAAAATTCCTGTCAGCTGCTTTCAGGTGTTGACTGACTACACACTGACTAATACTGTCTGGTTTTGACTTCCTTTCTGCAGTGTCCTTTAAGATATGAATTGCATATATCTGAAAAATAGGTGCTGTGTTCTTTCAGTAAAGATTATGGGCTAGAGTGAATAATTACATAAATGCCAACTCTGAGGCAACTGGAGAATTTGTAGGAGTATTCATCAGAGAATTTGCAGCTTTATGTATTAACTGATGGTTCTACTAAATAGCTATGTTACATCTGAGTTTACTCTGACTTGGTTCTGCAGTATCAGACACTTTGTGTGGCAAGGCTAGAGCAGAAAATACACACATTACACACACACGCACGTGTACACACATATACACGCAACAGAAAAAACACCCTGCATTTTAAAGTTCTAATCTACTGATCTCAGTTATATAAGAGAAAGTAATTACTGGGTTGCAGAAGCAAATTATGGTGAATGGCAAAACAAAAAGTGGTGTTTTCTCTATCAAAAAGGGGAGAGGGACCTGCTGATGCTTAAGTAGTGGCATTGATCAGGTGCAACTGAGTGACGTAACACTGCAGAAATTTTTCTCTCCCTGTGGTTCCTTTGGTCTGCTTCTTGTAAGGGTTGTGATGGTCTTCTGTATCTTCTCAGTGGTGGCTCTAATTCCACTAAGCTGATGGGGATCCCAAAGGGTAAGCACATGTTACTTCCAGTTCTGTTGTACACTTTCTGTTCTGGTGTTCGGCTTAGTGCCAGCATGTCTGCCATCCATACTCGGCACAAGAAAGAAAAAACAGATTTTAACAAGCATTAAAAAGTTTTGCTGGGCATGGACACTGTTGTCCCTAAGGTAGAACTACCTCAGCTTCTGATCGTGTCCTTTGTGTTTTCACTGTAGAAGGATGTTTATGCATGTTGGACACATGGGTTTTGTTCTTTTCCTATTGCCCTAAAACTGGTCATCCCAGCTTTCAAGGTTGCATTCCTTTAATAAAAAGTAAAACTGATTTTTTTGTGATTGATGTTTATACCCTTGGGGATCTCCGTTATCACCTGTATTCTCAAGCCCTCTCTAACATCTTGTGCTTGTAGTCTTGGAGGCCGCTGCTACATAACAACAGTGACTATCTTGTCAACCACTAGATAGAGAAGCAAGGGCTTGTAAGAAACAGGCTGTTGTCCTATTTTTTTTTCTGAAAGGACATCTGTTATGATGTAGGGTTTTTGTCTACACGTATCAAAATACACTCATAAAACTATCAGCCTTTTCAGAATATTAGAATCTTAACTTTGCAATTAAGACAATTTGGTCTGACAAGAACATCAGTAGTGTTAGTAGAGATCAGGAAAGTCTACAAAACTGATTAAAATTATAACAATAGATTTCTTTTTTTGTTGTTGTTTAATATGATAACACTAGAATGAATTTGAACATGCATCTTAGCACTGTTATATCTGTTCCATTAAGGTGATGAAACTTGCTTAGTAGAGAGATCCACCATGCTATGAAAAAATACCTCAGTGAAAAGACTTCTTAAGTAGCCTTAAGACTACATGTTTTTTGCTTTTGAGCAGAAGAATAGATCATGTGGACAACTAAAAATATTATGTATTTGAAAATGAAGCATAAGCATATAAAAAATATTAAAGGCTTAATTAACTTTGATTAATTGGGGATATTTGAGGTCAGGTGAAAGATTTCAGGAAAACAGATTTTCTTCTACCAAGAGTTTTAACAAGATAACATCAAAAATACCAAGATTTAATATCTTGGTTTGTCATTAGCTAGGAGAGCAGTACTGATGTTGTAATGCGTTTAGTTAACATTTTGGTTTTCTGAAGAATGATCAGGGTAAAAAGACATTTTGAAAATCTATGAACAGCAGTAGTTAAGGAAACTGAAAAAGTAGAGCTCTGGAATGAAAAAGAAGACAGAAAATGATCCAGACAGAACCTTAAAGAAGTTTACAATGGGTAATGCAGGAGTAGAACAGAATTTATATATAAGCATGTGGAATTTTTAAACTCTTGTACTATGGATAGAAATATGGATAGAGCACGCAGTAGATTTGGAGAGTGTGTAGAAGTGTGGATCCAGAAATGGAATGAAGGAAACCATTACTCCTACATGGTATTTGATGTTCAGATTTGTATTCTCAATATGAAGCTCTTTAACCCTAATGCCTTTATCATATCATGGAAATATATTCCACGTTTCAGTGGAATGCTATCCAGCATAAGAAAGCACGCTTTTTAACACCTGTAATTATTGAAATGAATTGTTATAAGAATTATATCATAAACTTATAATCTTATAAGAATTACAAATTTTGTGGTTAAGAATATTTTAAGTGCATAGAATTCCTTCTATCAGTTCCCAAGATCTGTAATAATTTTGAAAATTATTGAAAAATATCCTGCTTGTGACAGCTGCCCCTTATTTTTAGAGAATAAGGCTCTTCTGTCTGCATTTTATTCCTACCTGAAAAAAAATTGCCTTACTATTGTTGTTTTCTTCATTTTAGCTGAAACTAGTAATACAGCTTTAGCATAGGTTTTTGTTCTTCTCTTTCAAGTTATAAGCACCTAATTTTCCGTTTCCCCGTTTTCTTGTTGGACTGAGGTATTTTTCTAAAGGGGTACCGAAGTAAACAATCTGTGTGTAATAAATTGCCTTAGAGTAGTCTTAACCAACTTACCCTGATGTAAAATTCTATTGAAGTTAAAGAAACTGTACTGGCAGAAAGAAGTAATGCATCTTCTTCACACTGTGTACCCTTGGCCAAGAATTTTATCTCTTCAAGTAACTCTTGGGGAGGAGAGGCAGGTTCAAACCTTATGAAGTGGCATGTGTTAATCTTCTCCAGTTAAAAACTGTATTACATTTTGATTGGCATGTACCTCAGAGCTTACAACTTTCTTCTGCAGATGCTTTATTAAAAACCAATTAACTTTCAGTATAATCAGGTATTTAACTTATCAGTTATGCAGTGAAAAATGTTGGGGGTGATAGCAATGACAAACAGGCTTACCAACTAATCAGCTGTCTAATTAATTTGAAAGTCTTTCATGTTTAATAAAAATTATGCATAATATCAACTGTTTAAGGCCTGGTGATAAATATACGTGTAGAAAAGCCTTTGGGAAGGTTTGGCTTGAAATATGTTCAAAAGGCAGCTGAAAGATGCAAGGATGCTATGGTACAAAACATTTTGGTCTCTTCTTTCTTATGTCACCTTCCTCAGAGGTTAATAGAAAAATCTAGGAAGAGAAAATGCTTTAATTTGGGTTCATTAATAAACAACATTTTCAATGACGTCAGAAGAACTGGTGTTCCAGGAGAGACCTGCACCTGTAATTGGGGAATATTTAATTTCCTGATAATTCCAGAGCAGATTAATATTTTTCTCCAGTTATTTAAAAACACAATAGCTTTTTCCTCATTTCTTCCCAGGCAGGCAACTATTGGGCACAACTGGCAGGGTCTGGGTATCGGGGGCTGCAGGATCCCATGTGCGGGAGGAGGTCAGGAACTACCCTGTGTCGATCAAGCCAGGTCCAACTGACTTGGCAAGAGGTAGAAACAGCCCACTGTGCACCAAAACTTCAGTCTGAGGAGCACGTGGCCCCGCTGCTCGGACATCAGTAAGAAAGGGCAGTAGCTGTGGGGAGTAGGAGACATAAAAAGAAAGGTGTGAGAAGGCAGAGGAGACAAACAAGGAGATACACGAGGAGATGTGAAGAGGTGCGTTTTGCAGAAACCAGAGAAGGACGGGCAGGAGGCACAGGGAAGAAGACATTGCTGGGGATGCAGCTGGAGACACACTTTTGGAAGGGGATGGTCCGTGCTGGAGGAGGTCTGAGGGACTGCAGGAGCTCTGGGACACTGCAGAGCAGGGACAGCCCTGAGGTACTGCAGCCCGTGGTGGAGCCGACTGCTGAAAAATATGGGAGTGGAGACTAGAAAAGGGCAAGGAGAGGTGTTGAACTGAAATTCAGCTGTAAAGCTGGGAGAAAAGGTGTTACCCCAGGTGTCTGTTTAATTGTATGTGTTTTTTTCCTCAATACCCAAATCAGTAATTAAAAGATTATGTTAACTGGCAATAAATCAAACAAAGTGAAATTCCTCAAGTTAAGACTGTTTTGTCCGTGACAGAAATGGAAATAGAAATGTAACCTAACTTCAAAATCTTTTTTATTAAGTTCACTATCTTCTTTTGCACGTTAGCTAAACTGAACTCAATTAGCAAAATTTCTTTAGACATACTCCTTTATTGTGGTGGTATTCTCTAAACCGTTTGGACTGTGTATGACTTCTGAAGTTTGGGGTTTTTTTCTTTTTTTCTCTATTTTGACTGTGCAAGAATTCATAGTAGATATATGCATATTAATAGGTACAGCTAGTGGAAGATTTGAACGTGCATTGTTCAACTTGAATGTTTCTTGCACAGCCTGGACACCAGAACTATAGTCTGGGTGACCTGACTGCCTAAGAAGTGCATAAGCAACACAATACTTAGAGAACTCAAATACAAGCAAATACAAGTCAGACAGCTGAAGCAGGCAACATTATCCTGAACTGTCAATCCAGCCTTTCTTTATGTTGCCTCTTTCAGAGGTTGAATAGATAGCTGAACTGCATATTAATCACTGCTTTCAATTTTGCTTTACATTCCTGGCTATTAAAAGAAACTGTAGAGGATTTTTAGGTTACCTTAGCAGAGATAGGGAATAGCGGCAATTTAGCTACAGGCTAAGTTTACCAGCAAGTATGCGTGTGGTTCAGCAATTGTTGCTGTAATGAGAGCAGGTTCATGGAGGATGAATGGTGGTTTAGAGATTAGCTGGGAGTAGTAGAAGCTTTTCTTGTGACTTAAACTTACCTGTGAGTCATTCTTCATTTCAGAAAAGGATCTAAACCAAACACTAGACTACAGAGAAAGGTGCCTACAGCTAGCCACTGGGAAACGTAATTATGGGTTACTGAAAATTTTCCAGCTGTTCTCGTTATAAAGAATGGTTTCAGATATCTACAGTAAAATAAAAGTGCTGCTGTCAAACTATTGCGAGAAATTAAATGGCACGGCTATCTCTGCTTTGAAGGATTTTAACATGCAGCTTTTGTTTGCAAACACCTATTTTTCAAGGGACTGTTGCTCAGTTCATAATTTATAAAAAATTCAAAGCTCACTGGTGAGGACTGGAGCATGACTTTGGATACTCAGATGGGAAAGAGGTTTTGAATTTTCTTTATATTCCTAGGAATTTATACACTTCTGTTTGACATTAAGCACATTAAAAAAACCCTAGAACAAAGACCAGAACATGAAACTATCTTGACTGAATCTCATCTGGTTTGGCAAGTACCAGAATCATTTCATTTCCTTAGCTCGCAAAGTGTTTCAACCACTGAGCTGTTACAGTCTTGCAGGTATGAATCCTAGATACTGTGATTAGCAGGGAACCTTATGTTTTGATGAGTTATAATCAGTTGCATTGGTTTTTAATTGCTAGGGATCTCAACAGAAAATCCTGTAGTAGGCTTGGACACATCTGTGTGCATGCTTGCTTGTGCAGGCTTTGCACACAGTAGGTGTTTAAGAGCACAAAATCACACACAGGAAGAACAGCATAGCTTCTTCATGAACAATGATAAGAATATTTATGCACTCCTTTTACTGCTCAGCCCAAGTTGCCCCATGCCTGTCTCTGAAAGCCTGGAGATAGCCCATGAAATCCTCTCTCATGGCTACTGAACATTGCCATATACTTCGGAATCACAAGCTAAAGGGATGAGAGAGACCCTTTGCCATTGTATAGAAAATACAAAGTTTGGACACAGATGTTACGTTTCAAACTTTTAATTCACAGTATAACAAAAAAGCAAATAAGGGTAATAGATGTACGTCAGAACTAAAACAAATGCAAGGGTTGCTTACATTATAAATACAACCATCCTCTTGACCATGATATACAAGGTTTTATGCCTACACACATCCACACACACATCTCAGTTCCCAGGGTCAGTTTTCCCTGTTTCTCTCCTGTACTGCTGTTCTTTATTTGATACAGCAGGTTACTCATGGACTGTGGTCTGTATGACCCTAAGGAGGTCTGGCAGGAGCTGCGCAGTCCTGACACTCTCAGTGCTGCTTCTGATCTTCTCCACTGCGCTCCTCTGCACTATTGCTTTGCTTTATCCCTGCTCCTTTCCAAATACAAATAGAAACTATTTGGATTACAGGCATGTGTCTAGGTGGCTGCTTGGTTGTTCGTATGCATTTTTTGGCGGTTGCTTGGTGATGTCTCCCCATTTTAGTCTGAACAGTCAGCTCTCTATCATTCAATCACACTGCTCTGTTTAGCAAGTTTCCTTTCCATGTGAGAGCACAAGGACTTCTCCACTTCCATCTTCAGGAATCTTGTGTCTTTGCTTTTGCACCAGTCTGGACATCACAACCCACAGGAAGTACACAATAATGTGCAAGTGTCCAAGTGTTTCTAGGTTTAGGCAGCACTTGGCAAGGGCTTTTCAGGGAGCAGCTTTGAAACTGAGGACCTCAGTTAATTCTAAATCTTGCACTGACTGTCTATCTGTAGGTCATCTAAGCCTTAAGGTTTTTTTATAATACTGATGACTTTGGAAATTCTTACCAGGCCTTATTTGCTATAACTTACAGATACGTAATAAACCAGTCCAGAGTAGTTTATTCTGAATAAACATAACAGATTAAATGTACCAACTTGTTAGAAACCTCTAATGAATTGCTAAAGGTATAGACTGCATCTTTGAAGTCCTAGTGTACTCCCATGCTGCTGGAAGAAGCTGCTTCTATTCATTTCAGTGAATGTAAAGATGTATATTGTAGTTTATTTTAACATTCATAATAGTATACTTAATATTCATTGAAATTTGTGGAGAGCTAACAAAAATGTGACTTAATTCTTTTTTTGCTATACATAATGAGTCTATTTGGATGGATGTGGAGAACAAATTTTGATACCTGAGTGTGACTTGAAATTATTCTTGCTGTCAAGCCAGAATCTCACTCGATGGAGGAATATAAAACTAACAGGTTTAAAAAAGGCATAGGACTAACGGGCAGTTTCCTGGTTTCATCCCAGGGAAGGCAGAGCATTTGTGGAGGAATGGGTTGTACAAGAGTTCCTACAGAACCATGCTTAGGTTGTATAAAGACTTTTTGTAAGCTTCAGGAGAAGATAATCAAGCAACCCTAAATTAGTCGGTTTTGTTTAAAGAGCATTGAATTTAATATGAGAAATGTACAAGAACATCTGAATACTTCTCAAACTCTTTAAGTTCTGGGTCATGTGCTACACCAAAACCTCTCCAAGTCTGACAATGCAATGTTGAAATAACAAGCCAGTTCCTCTTTTACTGCAAATTATTTTGAAATGCTTCAGTTCTGAAACTCTTCACTAGTCATTAGCTTAAATACTTAAAGAAAATCCCATTAACAATATAATCTTTATTTTTATTCAAAAGAAAAATTTCAATTTGTATTTGGTTATCATAACAGGAACAAATTCAGTGGGTATAATTGCCCTTTTCTACTACTAAAATGTATCCTTATAGCTATTTTGGGGAGAAGAAACAAACTCCATTTGCAATATAATTTTCAGATGTACTTCTTTACTTTTCTTCTTTAGCCTTTTTGTCACCAACAAAAAAGCTTTTGTTGAGTAGATGATTTAACCCCTTTCTCTTGCTGATATACTGGGCTGGCATGAATCCTTCAGCTATGCTAAAAAACGTGCCAGTTTTCCACTTGGCTCCCCTAACTGATTCCTTTTCTGAGAAGTTCCTTTCAATCCACCAGGTCTTCAGTATACAGGTCAAAACTTCTCTTATTAATGACATAGACAGTGGGACTGAGTGCAAGCTCAGCAAGTTTGCAGATGACACCAAGGTCACTGATGCAACTGATACGCTAGAGGGAAGGGATGCCATCCAGAGCGACCTTGGCAGGCTCGAGGAGTGGATGGTTGTGAACCTCATGCAGTTCAACAAGGCCAAGCACAAGGTCCTGCAAACAGGTCAGGGCAGTCACCAGTATCAATACAGTCTGGGCTGGGAGTGGCCCAGTGGAGGACTTGGGTAAACTGGTAGATGAAAAATTGGACATGAGCTAGCAATGTGTGCTTGCAGCCCAGAAAGCCAATCATGTCCTGGGCTGCATTAAATGAAGTGTGGCCAGCAGGTCATGGGCAGTGATTCTCTGCCCTCTTGAGTGTCTGCTCTTGTGAGACCCCAGCTGGAGTACTGCGTCCAGTTCTGGGGTCCAGTTCTGGGTACAAGAAAGACATGTACCTGTTTGAGGCGGTCCAGAGGAGGGCCATGAATATGACCAGAAGGCTGGAACACATCTCCTACGAAGAAAGGCTGAGAGAATTGGGGTTCTTCATCCTGGAGAAGAGAGGGCTCCGGGGAGATGTTATTGTGGCCTTTCAGTATATAAAGGGGACTTATAAGAAAGATGGAGAAAAACATTTTACCAATGCCTGTAGTGATAGAACAAGGAACAATGGCTTTAAACTGAAAGACGGTAGCTTTAGATTAGATGTAAGGAAGAAGTTCCTCCCTGTGAGGGTGGTGACACACTGGCACAGGTTGCCCGGAGAGGTTGTGGCTGCCCCATCCCTGGCAGTGTTCAAGGCCAAGTTGGATGGGGCTCTGAGCAACCTGGTCTGGTGGAAGGTGTCCCTGCCCATGGCTGGGGGGTTGGTCTTTAAGGTCCCTTCCAACACAAACCATTCTATGGTTCTGTGATTCACTCTGTGGTTCTATGATTCTTAGCTCAGCATAATTTAATGTAAATAGTTGTGTATTTGAGTTCTTAATTTCTAATAGATCAAGAGTGCAGTTAAGTAAATAATAACTGAACTGAAGTTGTTACTGCAGATTAAAATTACTTGCATTTTAGTGTGAACTGCATTACAACTTGCCAAAGTAGGAGTAGGGAAATTGGAATAAATGTCATGTCAAGCATGTTTTACACATAAATCTACAATAATGAAATTAAGACTTACATTTCTGTCATTAGTTTGTACATAATAGTACTGAAATTAGGCCATGCTTCCACTGCTGTTATTCATGTGACTCAGACTTTTAATCTAGAAACATTTTGAAATTTCGTGCGAAAAGTGTACTTTTGCTCTGCTTAGTCAGGTACATCATGAAGTATTAAGATGAAAACTACCCTCTCCCTTCACTGCATTCAATAAAACTTCTGACCTTTACCTTTATGCTCAGACCAATAATTGCTTCCCAGATCCTTTGGTTTGGACAGAAGTCAGCAGAGAGATGGAAGAACAGTGACTATAATCAATAATGTGTCTCCCTTCAGGTTCTTAAACAGAATCAACATATTAATATGCTGAACCCCACTGAATGAAACACAAACTACACTTCTACGCTACAAACTGGGAGCCCTAAAACAATATAGCTGCTCTGATCCAAAGATTCAAGGATAGTATTATCACTGTAGCTGGGATTAAGAAATAAAATAATGTAAAATGATCCTTTGCTCACTCAATATGCTTAGGCTGTGCTTTTCTGAAGTATTAAGCAGAGTTCTGTGTGTGGTTTTTTATATGTTTTCTGAAAATTTACACTGAATAATCACATACTATAGCAGCAGAATGAGATTTCTTTTCCTAAGATACTAGCAGGAAAAATGCAGTGAGAGCAAATGCTACCCAATGTGAATATGTTTTCAAAATACCTGTCACCACTAATTGGCAATTCCACTGCTTGCTCAGGGAAAACTTTAAGAGCATCTCAACCTGTTGATTAAGAAATCTTCTGGGGGGCTTGATTTAGATGGGTAGAAGAATTGATGTGGAGGGGGGATGGGAACGAATGGTCTGCCACACAGCCTGCCAAATTAAACTCAGTTCTGATACCATCAATAATAATAATGCCCATATGTTATCTAAAACTTATTTAAGATACAGGCTCTAATCTAGGTATAGAGCTTGCTGCTCAGCACCTGTTTGCACTACTCAGTACCAGACTTGATAAAGTTTTCCTAAAATGACCACTAAAAAAAAAAAACCAACCCTGCAAAATTTAGATTATGCAACTTAATTTTATTGATCAGAACTGGTTTAAAAGTTGTTCCATCTGGTGTTCATGAAAATCAAGTATGTGGTTAAATTTGGTAGGCTCATCTTCATAGTTTTTCCAGTTATTAGTGTCTTCAGATTCTATAGAAGTGGCACAGGGTAAATAGAAGGTGTTCCTGATGTGTGTGATGGCAAAAAGACATTTCCTATGCCACAACATCTCTAAGTAGTATGTGTAAAAGTAAGCATTTAAAACAATGCCTCTTTGACAGTTCAACGTAAGATACATTTCTCCCATTAAGTGGTGATAGCACTTGCCCTCCCTCTGGCAAGTGAACAAGAACTGGGCTGAAGCAATTGCAGACTTTGTGCACTTGGGCTGCTGGAGAATTCATTTATCTGAGAGGTGGCAAGTCCTCAGATCAACAGTGACACTTGCTTCAAAGGCTATCACTTGTCAGCTTTAGGAAGGATCCAGAGAAGGTGAGGAAAAAAGAAAATACTGAGGAATTTGAGAAGCTGAACTGTATCGCTTTATACAGCAGCAACCTCTGACATCGAGTCCTTTCAGGTTCTTGTTCTAGGCTGCCTCCTTTTTAAGGCTAATTATAAGATATAGTTCAATTTATTATGAAGAGTAAACTGAAAGAAAACACACAAATTCACGTCAAAGTGTTTCTTACCTCTCTGTGTATATGAATCAAAGAGTTCCCTGTAGCATACTGTCAGTTTTGTTCTGTGAGATTTAGCTGCAGCCTGAAGAAAACCAAAGACTGGACTAAGTTCAGGTATTGGAGAAGGGAAGGGAAAGCACTGGAGGAGGGAAGGGAAAGCACTGGAGGAAGCAGTGCAACAACCACAGGACCACAGAATGCTTGAGGTTGGCAAGGACCTCTCGAGGTCATCTGGGCCAACCCCTCTGCTCAAGCAGGGGAAGCTAGAGCAGGTTGCTGAGGTCTGTGTTCAGTTGGGTTTTAAATATCTCCAGGGATGGAGACTCTACCACTTCTCTGGGAAACCTGTGCCTGTCTTTTACCACCCTCACAGTACAAGCATTTTCTTGTGTTCAGATGTAATGTCCTGTATTTCAGTTTGTGCCCATTGCCTCTTGCCCTGCCACTGGACACCACTGAGAAGAGTCTGGCTCCCTCATCTTCATTCCCTCAAAAGCACGTAGCTGTATACATTGGTAAGATCCCCCCAAGCCTCCTATTTTCCGGGCTAAAGAGTCCCAGCTCTCAGCCTCTCCTCATATGACAGATGCTCCAGTCCCTTCACCATCTCTGTGTCTCTTTATCAGTCTCACTCTAGTAAGTTCCCATCTTTCTTGTACCGGAGAAACCAGCCCAGCCCAGCCCTGGACACAATACTCCAGGAGTGGCCTTATCAGTGCTGAGTAGAGGAGAAGGATCACCTCTCTTGAGCTGCTGGAAATACTCTTCCTAATGCAGACAGGGATGCTGTTAGCTTTCTTTGCCCCAAGGACACACCGCTTGCTCATGTTTCCCTTGCTATCCACTGTGATCCCAAGGTCCTTCTCTGCAGAGCTGCTTTCCAGTCTTAATTCAGGTGCTAGATTACTTCTGCAACATATTTTCAGTAATTTTTAAGCTTTTAGAGTTTTTCTCCTTACAGAGAAACTGGAAGTGCGTAACTGTCTGGACACTTAAGTTCTTGAATTTGAGAGGGTGTAGGGAAATAGAAAACACTAGTATTTCCTCTTAGTCAGCTATGTGACAATAGTTACTGATAAAATTTCAATCACTTATACTACACTAACTGAAACAATGTGAATGGACCATACAAAGACTCCTTCCTGAACTGGAGAAAGTGGACTTTTGGTGCCACAAACTGCCTCAGTTAGGTGGGGTGTATTGTCTTAAATAGGAATTACAGTTCTTGTGCGTCTTATGCTCAAGAGCAATAGAATACCTGGAATTCAACATATAGCATTTGCATTTCCACATTTTTAAAAAGAACATGCACCAGTATGGCAAAATTCTGGGGCAAAATGCAGCTGAAATCTGAGGATGGAGAAGGAAGAAGAAGAGGGATGAGAAGATGTCAGAATGTGTAGCTGAGTGGTCTCTGTGAAAAGGTAGCACTGTGCAGAGCACGGGATGGTGCGAGGAGATGTGAGCAATTGCCCTTAGAAACCTTTGAGTAAGTCCATTGTTTCAAATTTCTAAATTTGAGATGACTGGAAGCAAAAAAAAGAAAAAATTCTATTTTCTAAGTATATAGGGAAGAGGTCTTCTCAAACAGAACACTCACTGAAGTGTGTCTAGACAACTGTTAAAACAGTTTTATTTCTTTGGAGGTATGTCTAAAGCAAAATCAGTAAATGGTTGGGGGAGAGAGAAAGTTATTCTAAATTGACTGATAGGTTTTTCTGGTGAAATTTTGTACATAAACACATTTAAAATATTATATGGCATGAATATACATTGACAATTTCCAGGATATAATATAAATTTTGCATAAAATTTATGGATGCTTGTGAAGGTGGGAATTTCAAGGTCCCAACTTTTCTTTTGTTCTGCCAAGTAAGAAAAGTAGAAGGGAAGTTAACTAATATTGAAGGTGTTTGACTTAATACCTGTTGATTCCAAGAGCTTTTGCAAATTACATGAAACTGTATAATACCTTTAGGCTTTTTCTGAGAAGAAATACTGAATGATGTCTTTCTCTCCTCAACAGATAAGTTCAAAATGAAAATGATACACATCTTTAAACCACCTGTATACATTCTGGTTTAGGTATGGAGATTTTACTAGCAGAATTGGTTTTTGCTGGTTTGTGTTTTTTGGTTTGTTTTTTTTTTTTTTCAAAGTTGTGTTTGCAGTCTAGGGAAGGAAAAGACTTTTATCATCAAAGACTGGGATCAAAACCAAAAAGCAAGAAAGTTGTATAGAATAGTTTTGTTAGCTGCACAGTATGCTTCAGAAAAGTTGTCTGGTTCTGGAGTAGTAGCTTTAAGAAATAGTGAGGTAGTGTAGAGGGAATGGGTTTTTTAAAGTCAGGAGACTTCTTTATTTTTACCACCTACATAACTATGTAGGTGACCTATGTTCTATGACCTTTGTTACCCACTAATCATGCCACGCTCACGATTTCTGATTACTAGTGTATTCTGAGGAGGACTTAAATCTCAACTGGAAGTTCCAATGCATTAGAAGATCGAGCAACAGAATCTTTAACTGATTAATTTCTTAATGATAACTAATACAATTTCTTGGATGAATAAATTCATAAATAATTAGTGATCTGATTTCACTAAACTTTCAGATTTAATTCCACATGGACAGGAACTAAGGCAAAAAAATAAACTTTTCATTACTGAGTTAGCCTTTTGAATATTCAGACTGTAGATATTCAGACATGAACTATGCAGTGGCAAGTCTTTCATATCTGTACTGGGTCTGGCTGGGATGGAGTTAGTCCGTATGGTGCCAAGTTTTGGATCTGTGACTAAAACAGTGCTGATAACCCACCAATGTTTTCAATATTGCTGAATAGCACTTGTTGGTATACTAGTAGGAGAGATAATTAGTTGGTTAGAGTATCATTAAAGAATTATTATTCCTAAGAACTCTTTATGACAGAATGATGAAACATCCTTTTTGGATAGTAACAAAGGTAAAATCAAAAAAGCAACATATTGCCATTAAAGGAGATGAAAAGTTTTTATTTAGGGGATCAGCCCCAATCATCCATCTCCCACCCAAGGAAACTGAGATCATATTGACACTGAGAAGAATGAAGTCTAGAGTGGAGATATTCAAGAGACCTGGATAAGAAGAGTTTCAGAGGGATCCTGCCAGAACTCAAAAGCTAAACTTCACCTTGTAAAGCCTAAGATCCATGCTGTGAAAAGGCTCTGAATTTGACATTCGGCACCTTCAAAAAGAAAGTACTCCATTCTTAATGCAGATTTTCTTGTTTCAGTGAGATAAAACTTTTATTTAACTATTAACAATCTCATGTGTTCAAATGTTGGTTCATGCATACATTAACAATACAGATGGACATACTTCTCAATACAGATATACATACTTCGGAGGAACTGGAACTGGGGAAGTTTTCCTTTTCGTTGCTCATAGTGCTTCTCACTCCACAATCAGGTGTAGGACGTCTCAAGCAGGATGTGTGAAGCGCCATTTCATTTTTCTCAGCAGCCCTGTTGAGCTTAAGTATCTTGCTAAAAAAATAGTATTCTGTTGATACTTTATCTCTGTTTCAGCTGTTGTATACTCAAGTGACCTTTCACAGTGTGTAACATGAAGAACTGAATTTCATTTCAGGTACCTGCATGCAAGAAGACTTTACTCTCTTGGGAAGAGAAGTTTTGCTGATAGTTTTTCATCTACTGTGTTGTGGGCTGGCTGTTGTTATCTAACCTAAAATGGGAAGGGCTTGAAAACTTCTTGAAAGGGCTATGGAAACAATAACAACTTCAGGAACCTGTGGCAAGGATCATAGAATTTATGTCTGTAAGTGTGATAGAAAGGTAAGAATAAAATTTGTCCTATAGTTATAATTGTTGTGTAGCACCCAGCACACTTAGTCTTTGGTTCCCTGGGTGGTCCATGAATTTCCCAGCTGTTCTTCAGATAGATGAGGCAATGGGCTCATTTGACATAATGGACTGATTTCAAACAAGGGGACTGACTGAACTCCTAGCTGGCTTCACAGAAAAGCATTTACTAACTATTGCAGGAGCTCTCCAGGCTGAAATTTCAATCTCAGAGGTTACTCAGGAAGTTCCTGCTATGCCCCAACCAGTTAATTAGCATTATTTATATGCTTCAATCTGTTGATCAGTATCCTGGGTCGACAATCTGACTATCCCAGCAGATTCCTGCTGCAGAATTGATCAAATTATGCATAGATAAGACTCTTGTAAGTAGTCAGTACAGACTGTCAATGCAGATGCAGGTATAATCATATAAGGCCACGTCTTTCGTACATAGGTAAGAGATGGTTTATACCCAATGTAAGGGGAATAGAACTAACAGCAATGGACCATGCACATGCTAGCATGGTCGCAAAGGATCATGGGCCAGCTGCATATTAGAATTCAGAAGAATGGCAGTCTGGGGGAGTCTTGTCTGATCCACCTTAAGATGCAGGACCCTTGCAAAGAAGATAGCTAGTTGCCATCTGGACAGTGACTGATCATCTTGTTTGAGAGATATCGTAGCCTATGCAAGCATTACCCTATGCAAAGATCACAATAAATTAGGTTTTGTTTTCTTGCATTTTTTGGTGGGTTCGTGTTTTCTTTTTTTTTAACAGACTCTGTGTCTTTGCAAGAAGTTGTTAGTCCCTGTAAGCCACCAAAGGCAACTATGACAGCAGATACACCAGGAGCTGTTATCTTCATAGGAGTATTACCCTGAAGAATCATCCTTACCATCTCCATTTCAAGACAGAGTCAATTCCTTGACCTGTGGGATTATAGCAAACACCCATTGCTCAGCAACATCTGACACATTTCACTTGTTTACAGCTAAGGTGTGCCCTGCAGACATGTTGGGTTTCTTTTCCTTTTTCGTTAGTCTCATTGATAGCATGGTGCATTCTGTCTTGGTATAGAATATATATGTTACACTGGCAAATGTGGGAACATCTCCTGAGCATTCCTTTCCATTTCTAATAACATCATGAGTTTTCAGTTTGGTACTTCATGCCACTTGAACTTGATGCCCAAGCATGTCTCCACCAGTTTGGTATTGTGTTCTTTTGTGCCTCTTATCCTGCTCATGTCTGGAATTGTGTAATCCCATCTGGTAGCGTGACAAGATGCAGAGAGAAATATCCTCTCTGGACACCTCTACGTCTTGAGGATCTTGCCATGAAGGCAAAACAGAGATATCCTTTATGATAGGAACGGTCACCTGCCTCATTTGGCGACTGCTGAATTCTAGATCTGCCTCTTTCAGACCAGTCTCCTTCCATCCAACTGACTTTCCTGAGCTGCAGCTGGGTGCACTTTTTGCCAGGTTCTGCTGTGAGGGGACATAAGGCAACTAACTGTATTTACTCCTCCCTCACGGGATACTTCCAGAATTTCTTCGGTAGGCTTTTCTTTCTTTTAGACAAGGATCTTCACCACAACGTGGCCTTTCTTCCAATGACATTCTTACATAGTACTTTTGACAAGAGGAGGAAAAATTTATCCAGATAAGAGATGAAAACAATGTTATGGTAAAGTCTCTAATTAGTCCGTTATCATAGCAGTAATATCCACCTTCTCTGGAAACATTTTCCTGTTAGTGCATAAGCAATAGTTATCAGCAGTTCATCTACTTCCCCAATTCTCCCATATGTGACCAGAACAGAGTAGAGTTACTAAACCGTAAGTATAGGGTCAGCACTGTCTCCATAGGTTGCTTCAGAAATGCAGTTAACTCAATATAGGCTCACTTTGCTTAGAAGCTAATAGAAAATACTGATATTTCTTGTCCTATAATATTTGTGTTCCACTTCATGGAATGGATGCTGGACAGTTTTCTTAATTAGAGTCATCCTACTGAAGAGGTGCTTCTGAGCAGCACAAAAGATCTAGCTGACCACATAATGAGTCAGGTTTGTCTGAATGCTTTCTGTTATATCATCTCTATCTCCACTGGTGGGTTGTCTGCCCAAATTTAATGTTTTCAGATTTTCTGTTTAGCACTGGACCTGTCTGTCATCACACTACAAATCTCTAGGAGCTGTTGGGGCCAAACAGACACCAAGCTTCAGGATCTCCGAACATCTGCTGACATGTTTATCCTCTCAAACGTAGAACTTCAGTGGAACCTAAAACTGTCCTGTGTTTCCATAACTCCCTCCTTCAGAAAACTGTAAAATAGTTTGGTTTTTTTCCCCCAAGTCTCATGGAAGAGTAGTAGAAAGCTTCAGGGTGTTAAGGGCATATGCATGTATACACAGACACACACACACAGATATACATAAATATGCATATATATTTATATTTAATAAATACATAACTATATGATAGGTATATAACTATAAATATACATCAATGAGATAATAATATATAATATGTATTATAAATACATAACTTCAGACATTCTGACTGCTGATTTAAGTTACCTTTCTAAGCAGAGATAATGAACAGAAAGTATTACATTTTTGACCAGTAACATTTTATAATGTTGCAAAAAGGTGTTTCTCAAAATAACCTTTTTCGATAAAGGTCTTTTCTTCCTCTGTGTGTAAGCTCCTTAAAAAAAAGTACAGAAAAGTTAAATTCTGCACCTTTTTCCTTTTATCTTTTCCTGACCAGTGAATGATGTGATGAGAATAAGTCAAAATTTGGAGCACTTTCTCCTATGCCACTTACTTTTTTTCCTGTTTTTTCCTTTTGTCTACTGCATAATTTAACATCAGCTCTTCAGTATGGGAAAAGCTATGAAAGGTAATATTTTGAGCATGAAAAGTACAGGAAAAAAATCTAAGAAGTTACTTCCAGCATAGCTGTCAGTAACTGTGGACCACAGCATTGTCTAAAAATCTGAAAACTTAAAGTTATCTTGTAATTAAAAATAAAACTTAAGAATAGACTTCACCTATCTTGCATCCTGAAACCTGGAAATAGTTCTGTATTCTAGCTCTACTTGTAGCCCTTATATTTTGACCAAATCAACTTTGGACAGTGTTTTGCCTCCAGATGTTTTTTTTGGCACTTGAATTACAAAGAAAGTGAATTTTTTTCCTTCACTAAAATTGCTGAATAAGGAGCTGCTTCAGAGATACTAAATAAGGATCACTACAGACATATAGCTTATAGACAGCCTTAAATTTTTAATAGCAAAGTCTCATTTTTTATAGTTTGAAAACTAAAACTGCATTCAGAATATTCCATACTGCTGGAAGTCTACTAGGAAATCCTGAATATCAGTTGTCTTCAGCAGTTTTCTTAGATTCTGAATACCAGTTGTTTTCAGCAATTTTCTTAGAAGGCTGTTTGTTTCCCTTTGGAAATTAAAACCTGTGTCATTGATTGAAAATCTGAAAAGAAAAATAAGCTATTTCTAACAGAACTATTTTATGTCAGTGGCTAATAATGGTAATAGCCTAAGGAGTACTTTCCAGCCTGCTCCATTTAATGTGGTCTGAAAATACCATCATAAAAAAACCCAATGTTTTAAAAATTAATAATAAATTTTCAGAGCACTTTTTCTCTCTATTCCTTATCCAACTTTAATGGCAAGCTCAATATGGGGAAACATCATGATATAAACCAGAAGGGAAGTTGATTTCAAATGAAAAGACCCCATAAAATCACAGAACTTAGTAAAGACACATCTTATTTACAATGAAACAATGTGCTTTTAGGGTTGCTATATATAGGCAAAGGTTCTGCTTTTCTTTCCTTTTTCTGATTTATTATAATCAGATTCCCAATACAATACTAAGGTTCATAAATGTATCGAAATGGATATAGTTACGGTTAGCACATCTTGGGTAATCTATGACTTCAAGTAAAAACTATTAGATTTTAAGATGACTTCAGAGTCACAGTTTAGAATAAGTTAATTTCCACTTTGTAAAGTTCTCTTGTATTTCAGTTTAACTGAAATTTGCTTTTCCTTGCACAAGAGGTGTTCTTCTCTTTTCAGACTACAAGGTAAAAGCACCTTGGCCTCCTAGCACAAGATGAAAAACTGACCCCAGTTCATCTCTCTGCTGGCTATGAACAAGTAGGAGTCTGTCTTATTTCCTCAGTTATCTCTTTTCCGAGCTGAATGGTTACAGTCTGTTTTGTTGGTCTTAAAGCAGAAGTCATTTCACATACTTGATATCCCTCATAGACCTTTTCCTAATTTCTACTAGTTCTACTGTATCTACTAGTCCTCCTGCATCCTTTCTGTGATGTCAATCCAAACTGTGCATAAAATCCAGACACCAGCATTGCATGGGCTCGTGCAACAGCAGAATTAAATTTTCTTTTGTTCTATGTATCTTTCCTATTAATTCCAGGGTTTTGTTGACTGTGTTGGGACTTTTTTACAACAAACGAACAACAGGCCACATAAGCTTAAGTCTGTTTGAGTTTTTATGATCAGCTCACAATCCATCTGTGGCACATATGTTAATTTTTATCTGCTGTTTTACTGCCCAATCACTGAGTAAAATTGGCATGCCCCAATAGATGGGCATGCAAGTACTCGTTGCTTGTATTAGCTTTATCATTATCAGTATTTGCAAGAAGTCTTTACATTTTAGGCTTCAATTTCAGTGACCTAAGTGACTACTATTTACATTCTTTTAGCAAAACTGACTTAGCTCTTACTTTATGGGAAGAGTATGATATACCAAAAAGTTATCACAGACTTATATGTCTTAAGGGATATAATATATAGTTAGTGTACCCAATGCACTTCATGTGTTCTTGCTTCATTTATTATCTCTTCTATGAGTCGAGGAAACAGCCACACAGAAAATTTTTATATATTCTTATTTAAATGTTCATTTAAGACATATAATAGCTAAATTACAAATTATGTCTGCAAAGGAAGCTTCATCAGTCAGAAAAAAAAAAAAGATACTGAGTTTTGAAGGAAGTGCTTCTCAGTCTTCTTTTTATTGTAAGAAAAATAGGGTTCTCTCTCCCATTTCTACTTCTTGTCCTGAAATTTCAAGTCAAATAGCTGGCTGCCCAGATTTAGCTTTCAATAATGTCAGTCAGTCACACGTTTACTAGCAAAACAATTTTTCAGCATAAAGCTGAGTTTGAATAAATATTTTTGCATACAGGCAGGAAAAGAAGGAAATTCTCTCTCTGAAAAAATCCATTCATAGTTGAAAATGTAATGCATGAGAACTGTGATTCCTGTAATTTAACCAAAGCCAGAAACATTTTGGAAAATATGTCATTCTGTGTTTGCGCTTATCTTCCTTATTGCCTATTTCCTTCCTTCTTTATTGCCTGTGTCCATCCTAGAAATTTTCTTCTGCACTGACATAGTGATAGCATGGCTGTCATTGTGTTTATTCATTTAATTTGGATTACTCACACATCTAAACATAAAAAAGTATGTGGGTGCTTACCTTTAAAAGTCAGGAGAGTGGGTATGTGAATCTACCTGAATAAATTTAATATTCAGAACCTGAGATGAATTCTGTTATTCTGGTAGCAACATCTGTATTTCAGAGAACTAGCTTTCTGGGTAGTGTTTCCAACCTTCACCTTTTAGAAGTGATTAGTCTTGAATAAGTGTAATTCACTACTAAAATTACTGACTAAGCATGGCAACATCTGACCTTGTGTAATTATGGTTTCTGTCCTCTTTATTCATACTGAATGCAATTCTTTACTGAGCTGTATTCAAATCAGTAACACTCTGCTTACGGTACGTATGCTGAAGAGTAAATACGATACGATCTGGACTAAACATCTAGTTTAATGGCACATCCATTGATTATTTGGGTGGTACAAATCTGACTTCTAACGTATCTCAAAAAACACGCTTGTGTGTGCTGGAAAGCCCTGAGAAGTTTAGGTTCTTTTTATCAGTTTTTCAAACATGTCTTTTGGGTGTTTGTGTGTTTGAGGTTTTGTTTGGTGTAGCATAGTGAAGAAATCAACATTCTGCTTTAGAATGAGCAAAAGGTATTTTTAAAAATGTGGGAATTAGCCTTAAAAAAAATGGGCTTTTAAAAAGCACCTTAAGTTCATAGTTATTGACATTCCCAGTAGTAAAGACAGGAGAAAGAAAATTGTGCAGAATCCTGTTCTTTGACTGGTAAGCAGTGACGGTCTGATTTACTGACCTTATTCTTTATCTCAGTTGGAGAGATAATGGAGCGACTGAAATAAATATTATCAAGGTCATCCACACTTCCTGTTGTAGGAATAACTGTTTGTCAAGTATTACTTGACAAAGTGATAGCATCTATCTCCTCCCCTACACGTTAATACAGCGGTGGCTGATAAACCATGGATATTGTTTCTCCATCCAAGATAGAGTCCAACTGAACAGTAGTGTAACAAAAGCATCCTAAAAAAAAAAAAAAAGATTGAGGCTTTACTAACTTCTAAGTATAGTTACAGGGTCCATATTTCCTAGCATCTGGAGTAGCTAAAGAGCATCTTTTAAATACATATCCTGTCAGATTTCTCTCTCTCTCTCTCTTTGTATATGCACACAATCTCTCACGCATACACACACATGCGGAAAAGTCTTGGAACAGAACTGAATTGCTGTATTTAAAGGTCAGAAGCTTGCTGGTTTGGATCCATAGTGTTGCTATGCTGAATTACTATAAAACCACAAGAAATACTTGAGAGTTGGGGTTTTTTTTTCCCCTCTCTGGAAAGTCTGAAACGTTGGTAGGATGTTATTGGTTACTTTTTAACTTGGGTTGAATTCCTATAGGAATGTGCTTGTACACTTTCTCTGTCCACCATGGTTCTCCCCACTTCTCTCTTCTTTACATGCGAACTGTTTTGGATAAGTAAGACTATTCTGAAAGTGTTCTGGAAAAGTGTACTAACAGTTCAATTAGATGTTACTAGTTACTGATGAAATGGCGAAATCTGTGGATTAAAAGATGAGGGGGGGTTCTACTGTGCTATTTATAGATACATTTCAGAAGTGATATGTGATGTTAAGCCCACCCAACTTAAAAAAATTAAAAAAAAAAAAAAAAAATCTTAAATTAAACATCTTGGGTTTACTCCCATCTTTCTATATTTGAAAATTCACGTAGACCAGCACTGTAGAAGTGTTTTTCGGTGACAAACTGATTTGTCATAAAAACTGCAAGCCAATAGGTTCTGAGGGATAGATAGATTCTTGGAAGAAAAACAAAGTTTGTGTTGGTTCAATGAACATTTCTTCTTCTACTCAAAATGGAACATTTCTGTTTTGGACACCTATAATACAGTCCAAGGAAAAGAAGAGCTGAAGTGACAGAATTGTTAATAGAGATGCTCGAATCCCAACTCAGTAAGTTACACTTATAGCAGAATAGGACTCCCCAGTTCAAATCCCCCATCTGGTTATCTAGAGAGGGTGAGCTTCAGTCTCATTATCTTCAGTCTGGCATGAACTTTCTCTAGAATGAATTATTTCTGATGGACCAAACCCTTCTTTTCAGACAATGACTCAGTTTCTGACTGTAACTTTAAACTATTTGAGAACGTAATATGATTTTTTTTTTTCAAATATTGATGTCTAAACTTAAAGAACTAAATCTAGGCTGAGCACATAAAAGATACACACAGATCTGACAGAAACGATATTCCAGCAAACCCCACTGAAGTGTGTGGGAACCATTCCATGCTCCTGACAAAATGTTACATTTATTTAGCTGTGTCATTCTGGCTTTTTTTTGTTGAAGTTCTCAATACTTCCAGGTTTAAACATAACAGTGTACACTCCGATTGCCCTTGAAAATCAGTCTGTAATTCAATTTACTGGGATGACTTTATTTCCCACCTGGAAAAAAACATAGTATACTTTCCTATTAAGGCTTTTGTGAGTAATATCTGGTGTTTTTCAAAACATTCTCACCACAGCCACAGTTTTCCTCAACAGAGAACAACAAAATAATATGTAAAAGTCCTCTATGGATACCCAAAGTTAGAGAAATAAGTCTGGGCAAGATTACTCAATATTTGTTTCATTAATATTTCATTTCTTTGCCATTGTGATAATTCCCACAAGCACACCCCAAGCATTGAAAAGAGGCATTTAACTGCTTTAATCTAGAGAAGAAAAATGAAGTGATGATTTCAGCATCATCCCTTCAGCCACTGCTATATATGCATAACTTCATGACCCAACACATAAGCAGTTTACACTAAGGACATATAAATAGTTACATGGTGTACACAGTGTACATTTGTATTCTGAAAGTATATTTTCAAAATAAAGAGAATTTCTATAGAGAATAATCTCAATTATTATTTTAAAAGAGCCCCAGAAAGGAACAATTTACACCAAGAATCTGAAATCTTCCTCATACTTTTAAGCATGCAATTGTAATAGAGCAAAATAGTTCTGAGAATACTTTGCTTTATGAGCATTGTGGGATGAAATGATATGCAGAAACATGTTCACATAGGCCTTTTTACCAGTTATCAGAAAGCAGCCTGGTGAAGGGTGTTAGCTTCTCTGATAAAAAGCTTGTTTCTGTACACACAAAGGAGCAGAGACGAGTAGTGCCTGGGGGGGGAACCCAAATAATCCCCTGCTCCAGCTCCTCCCAGGCCCATCACAGGAGCCATCACCCCATCAAAGCCCCTTCTCCAGACACACGAAGGAGCACAGAGACGCAATGGCAGGTGGGGGAACCCATTAAGGCAGTCAGAGTAATGGCCGAGCTGTCCTGGGTCTTCCCAGGGCTGTCCCAGGAAGGACAATCCGTCCCAAAGCCAGGGCAGGACACCCGTCCCCATCCCCGTCCCTATGAGTCAAGGGCTGTCATGATTGCCCGATGGACCGAGGGCAGTCATTGCCTAGAGGATGGGACACGTTACAGGATGGAGGGAAAGAACATTTCAGGATTGCAGAAGACTTACTATGGGATGTATAGGGGAGGAACCAAAGGTAAGGAAAGGGAGGGGTCAAGGTGCTTTGGAGAGTAACAAATGTGGGAAAATAGAGGGAGAAGGGGATAAAAGGGGATGGTCAGGTAAAAGACATCAAATTTTAGAAAAGTAGCTGTACATCCAATAAGTACAGTTTATAGAAAAGACTGCATCTGTTGAGTTACCTGTGTTTGCAGGGCATAGAAAGAAGGCGAAATAATGAAGAAATCTAAAAAAAAAGGAAATAAATAATTGATCATCTACCTTGTTTGTAAAATTTTTAGGAGAGCTACCTTTCTTTTTATTGAAAAATTATTTTACTGTTCTAAGCTATATTTTTTCTTGCTTACTTTTGGATTTTCAGTCCTACTACAACCAATTTTTGACCTGAAAAATAATAGGTGCTGTAGAAACAGTTTTCAAAATTCCAGTATGAGCTGGAAGGGAAATGAATTTGTGCATTCATTTGAAAACATATTTTCTTTTGCTTCCAGAGGAAAGAAAATCCTACTGTCCCTTAGAGTTTGGGCTTATTTAAATTTTTCTTCTTGCTTTAATTTTCTATTGCATTTCATTGGATATAAGGAAAGTGTATTTTTGGCACATAGAATAGTTTCTTCTTATAGTTGTGCTTCATGATTTTATTTTATTTATTTTTTAAAAAACATTTCAAATCTTATCTCATCCCTTTAAGATTTAATGTTTTATTTGAATGGAGGAGGAATTTCTTTGGAGAATTATCTACAAAAAGTCTGACTAGCACTTTTAAAAACAAAAGCATGGTTTTCTATACAAATAAAGTGCTTGGAAAGATACTTTCCCAGTTTCCCAGATAACTTTTCTGGACTTATTATTAACCTTATATATTGTTTAATCATTACTAATGGAAATTATGAATAGTACACTGGACAATCACTTTCTATACTCCAGTATAGGTTTTCCAAACCACAGTTCTCTTTTTCTGAGCTCTTAGCTTTTTCCAGAGAACATGAAAATGTAAACAAAGTAACTAATTTGCCAAGAAATGTCTGAACAGTCTGATTTACTAATTTCAAGTTTCTCAGATCATCTTTCAGAAAACATGTTATTGAGGAAATATGGTTTTATTGTTTTCCATCTGAAAGCAGTAGTAAACTGCTAAGTTGGGTGGGGAGAGGATTATAGTGACTCTACTCCTGAACAGCTGGTACAACACAACATGATAGTAAACCTGATGCTGGCTAAATGCATGAAGACCTGCATTTGGCCTTCAAGAAGATAGCAGAGGGAATTGATGTCGGTTACCTTCCTTTCTAATCAGACAGCCCTGGGAAGACCTTTACAGACTGCTAGATGAAAAAGTGGTTAAAGATTTGTTTTCTTAGAGTGGCTTTTCAATATTGTTGGATCAGAACACTTTCTGTATTATTTTACATTAAAAGAAGTGTACAGAACCAGAATCACCTGTCCACTGAAAATCAAAAATATAAAGAATGATCACTGTCACTGACTGAGGACCCAAATTTAGTCTCATGGATTTAGGCAGAGACAAAATGTCAGGCCAGTACCTGTAAGCACCACAAGTTCCACAAGATCTGGAAAGCCAACTAGTTCAAATACAGTTACGACAGTCTAAACTCCACATAAATGAATTAAGTACTGTAGGCCTTGGCAGAAAGAGTGATTGCTATGTATACCGGTATAACAGCTTTGCTAAAACATCACTCAGAATAGGTGCTATTTAAAAATCTGGCCAATAGGTGTACTATCTACACAAAACAATACTAATGAAGTTGAGAGATCTGCGGAAAATGAACAGTCCTGCCAAGTAAGACATAGAGGTAGAAGTAATAAGGGAGACATTTATTCAGCACGAAATGACCTGATGCCATGTGATAGGTATGCAATATAAGCATCCAGATCAGGATGCAAGCATCATTAAATAAGTCGATTACTGTTTAAAAAGGAATAAAAAAATATATAAACATTCTCTTGTTATAGCATTAGAGTCCTCACAGTGTTGTGCCAGTGCATTGCCACTGGAATACCTCCATTAACACTTTGTTGTAATGCAAATATTAGGATTATGCCATGTAGGCAACAAACCTGTCTGAGTCTTTGCCACTGAATTTACCAAGCTAGTAACACTGGTCAACTTAATCTGACTCTCTTAAAATTGGAATTTATAATGGGACATAGTTCTTTCTTCCCTTGCCTGTTTCTTCCTCAAAAACTTCGATATAACATTTATAAGCCAGACTTATTAAAAATCTGAATGTCGGAGCAGATGCTAACCTGAAGCTTATTGCATTTGGGTTTGGTGAGGTACAGAGGAATACTCATACCTTTTGCTCTATACTTTATAATCTAATCACAAAGCTTTAGATATAACCTGAGTTTTTTCTGGTGAATGCCTAACATCTTCCTTAAGGAATTCTACAAAATTGTTCTCTTGCCTGGTAAAGGCATTTTCCTCATATTTCATTTATAGTTTCACTACATAGTATAGAATGTAGGTCAACACATGTTATACAGTTGGAGACTGTATTTTTCAAATGTAACTGTGCATCACTTAACTGACACAAAGTGTCAGAGCTAAGTGTTCTTGCTTCTGATATCAGTACTATTCTGAATTGTTTTTCTCTCCTAAATGGTTGTAAGGTATTATAAAATTATGTCTTACACCACTACATTACATAATTTTCTGTGGCACCATCATTTCAGAATTGCAGACTTCCTCATCTCAGGATAAATCAAAGGTATTTTTAAATTAAAGACATACAGACAAAAGAATGTAGAAAACTGAGGCAAAAAATGTCAGTTCCTGAAGGTAAGTCCCTGAATAGACAAATTAGTTTTGAAGTTTGCAATATGAAATAAAAAATTGTCATTAAATACTCTGTCATTGACTTGACAACTTCATGGAAAATAGACATAACAAAGAAGCACAGGATCTGAACTACTTTGTGAGAAAATAAAATAGTTGCATTTCTAAGTGACTCTCTCAAACAACAAAAGTGTCTCTTTAATGCAATGAAGCACTGCATCTTGGTTTGTATTTCTCAGATGAGTATGCCTATTTGGCCTTCAACATAAATTGATAGGGATGACACTCTTCTGACAGACTTGAAGTGCAACTTGTTGGTTGCTTTTCATTTAACAGTGTATCACAGAGAGCTGTGGGAGATGATAATAAAAGGTTCTTGTTATTTTAGCTTAAAATGGTAATGGTACTGTCCAACTCCATCACTTGTACTTTAAAGCTATGTTCTGTAATGTTTTGTGTGTGATAGGACTAATGAAAGAGACAAAGTGGAGTATATATAAACTGGAATAATTTAATAAAGTAGTTTACACCAGATGGCATACTGGACTGCTTTAGCATGTCATGTATTTGCTGGAGTTAACCAATGGGAACTTAAAAGTCCATCAATGAACATCCATAGATGACACGTGAGAATTTAGACTATAGGTATCTTGACAATAGCACCTGTAATCTAAGTAGTAGTATCAGTTTTCAAAAGCGTTTTTCTCAGTTAAGACAAAAAGAAACAATTTTGCAGCAAATTTTCTTTGATATGCAGACAAATCCTTAACGAACCTTAGGAGGGGCCAAATCCAGTAGCCCAATGGAGATGAGGCTGCTGCAGCTCCATTTTCCAACCTGGAACATCATTTATAAAACAGCCAACTGCATTGCCATCAAAAGTTTTGAGGTCCCTTAGATCTTCTGGGTCCAGGCTGTGGCCCACAGCTCTGCAGTTATGTGGATAAAAGGAGTAAACTCTGCATATCTTGCATAATATCTTTGGATACTTTTGGAAACTCACATTCTCTCCTTACTGGCCATTAGTATCCAAAAAGGTTACTAATGACCAGTGAGAAGAGAACCTCAGTTTCTTCCTGATGCTTCTACACTGATGAGCAACTGGTGGAAAGAAATAGAGAAGGAGGGTGTTTATTCACATGTTAATGTCCACGGCTCTGGTGGGTTTATAAAAAACATTTTTTTATTTGTTTCTTTTTAAATTAAACAAAATACAAGGTCAAATAATCTTCCTTTTGCCATTATAACTAGTTCAGTCTTGATTTATTGTTCTCCTTTCTCTGCTTCAGACTGCAGCTCAATAAAGGTGAGTATAAACAAACTGCTTATTTCCTCTTGAGTAGTTCTTCAAAGCTTCTGCATTCTTTTCTCTACTTAAGATAAATATGGAACTGTCACAATGTTTTTTCAGTCAATTATCAGTACCTTTGTTTCACCCATTTACCTTTTAACTTGTCATATGACTAAAGTATTAGGTTAATGCAATGAAATGAATTTGAATTTGTTATTTAAGTGGCTAGCATTTATCATGTTCCTACCCAATCTGTTTTGGTTCTTTTTTCCTCTTATAAGTGTACTAGTATGTCCTCTTAGCTTATTTTTGTTCTTGTCCACGCCCAAAACCCTTACCAAACTCACTTCATATCGTCCCTTGGAAATTTCAGAATCCAAGCACTTAGTTTGAAACACAAAAACAGTAGGATTGTTAGTTCATTATAATTTGCTCACGCAGGTCTGAATTAATCTAATAACAGCATTATTCTTCTCCTGCTCAGCGAACTAAAGAATTCTTTATCTTATACCACAAGGAACAGGAGTATATTTCATTTACTTCTTCCCCTCTCCCAGAGCAAATTGGAGTTTCCACCCAATGGTTCAAACCTAAATATTTCTTCCACTGCCATCTCACATCAAATTGTGAGGCTTTACCCTATTAAAAGAAATGGGACTACTTAAAATCATACTGCAATCAGTAGGGTCTACCAGTGTTACCGTAATACAATGACAAGTAACAGCCCTCTTTGTTTTTAGATGTCTTAACAAATAGTTCAGTGCTACCGGAAATCTGGTTGTCATGCTCAGTGCTCTGGTTTAATTTTTTGTAGATATTGTAAACCATCTTTATTCTAAAAGAATTGGAAAAGTGAAGAAGGATTTTTTTCTCTGTCTTTGAGCTGCCACCTGAGATGTCTTGACCAAACCTGATTATTTTACAGTATTATAAATAGGAGTGGAACTTGACATAAGGAAGTCATCTCAGTGCTTCCAAATTGATGATGGTGTACGGGTTGGGGTTTTTTTAGCAAGAGGTTTCTGGAAGTCTGTTCATACCCACAAGAGGGAATGAGAGTGAAAAGAGTAATGGTAGAATTGAAGTTAATATCCTCTTTCAAAATCACTGTATATTTAGTTAAAAAACAGGAGAGCTGCAGATCGCTCAGGTGGCATTGTTACTTCATGATATTATAACTAGGGAAACACCAGTCTGAAACGTCTTTTTACCTAAAATTCCTTGCAAAAATGAATTACTATCTCAGAAGACTTAAAATTCATCCAGGGAGTTAAAATCCATTTTATACAATTTAAAAAATGCATAAGTAAAGTAGAACATCATAAGAAGTTAAAAATTCAAAATCACATATATTCTTACTGAATCGGTTTTGGTTTCAGATGCCTAAATTATCTGGAGGGAGTTATATTTTGCTCTGTTTTGGTCTTTTTTTTCTGTTGACATGATGAATTAACTTGTTTAATGTACTATAAAACTCCGCTGTATATTAATACGCACTATATAACTCCACACTGTACTTTGGAGGGGAATTATAAATATTTAATAGGAAAGACATCTAGAGGTGATGAACTTCTTTTGAACATTTGTGTATTTAAAGTAGTGAAAAATGTTGAGACTCTGTATTGCCTCCATCTTTCAGAATGTAAAATTGCAGCTCTGACGTATTAGCTTGTGGATTGCCTTGACTTCACATGCAAACTCCAGTTTGGAATGGTAGTCTCACACACAGTAATCACATATTTCCAGTTCTACTTTCTGAATCAAAAAAGCCTTCTGATAGTTATCAGTTAAATTTTACAGAATGCCTTCTCAAATAAATAGCTTCCTTTTTTTAACCAGGTTTAGTTCCAGGGCCAAGCAAAATATTCGTTTTCCTATATTGAGAGAAATAGGCTGCTCTTTTGTGTCATTTAAACCAGACTGTGAACTTAAATAAGCCCCGAATCTGGCACAGTAAACAAATCTGAAAAAAAAAAATCTATTTCTCCAACATTTCTAAACACTGTGCTAAATCACTTATCACAGACCAAGCCAATGCAGACCCCAATGAGCTGCACACAGTAATGAATGGCTTTTCTATTCCTGGCACTTTCCTTATTGAGTGGTTTTGCTCAGGAGGCAAATCCATTAGGTACTGAAATAAAAATGTTTTCTCATGATACTGTCATGGTGTCTCTATGGAGACAGTCAGCAGCAGCTTTGTCTTCTTCATACATTTTGAAAGACTGAGAGTGAAAAGACAATGTCATTAGACAATATGCATAAATATGGATTTTTATGCCTTTTTATTATATTGTACCATATCATAAAACAAAGCATCTTATACTTTTGAATCAAATGCTAAAAAACATAGCATAGCCAATTAACTGAACAGAAAGGTCCCATCAGAAAAAGGCCTCTGCTGTGTAGTTTTAGACTTTTGACTGAAAGAACTGGAAGATAATCATAGAAAGATAATAAAAGCCAGAACTTTACTTGCATGATAGAGATGATTGGCAAAATTCTCTAAATGCAGTGTTAATTTAATGACACTCTGCACACAGGAATCAAGTTACAAGCGATATAAAGGGGTTTCTAAAGGTAATATGTGATTTGTACATTTGTGAATGTTTAGAGAAAAAAAATAAATTGAAAGGCCATAATTTATTTTCTTGAAGGGCGAGAGGCTGAGAACAAAGTCTTTATTCAAATCAAGAAATGGGAAAATGGAAACAATCACTTCTTAATGGTTAATTGCAAACATTTTTATTGTACATTTATTCCTAACACTATCACATATTCTTATGCTAAGCATAAGCTAACTTCACAGTGATCAAATTCTCTTTAAGTATAACACTCTTTCATTCATACCTTTTGTATATAGAAGAGAAAAAACATGAAAGAAGTTCTCTGTTTAGTTCAAGTCTGTCATTTTCTTGATAGTTTTTGCTGGCAATTACTAATTTTTCAGTACCAGAACTTCATGAAGATGGATAAATTTCTACAATAGCTTTTTGAAAGGGTTTCAGCTTTTTCTCAGATAAGCATAATATAAATTGAATATATGAGAGATTTGGAAAGCTGATTTCAGATTTCTACCCTAACAGCTGAATCTGTGACTTCAGGATGGGTCTTTTAGCTGGACTGCCACAGCTTGCAAGTGGATTACTCCTTAACTGTTAGGCTGTTGGATTTTATGAGGTGGAACATTCTCTCTTTATTGTATTAAATGCATTTTTTTCCAAAAATCCTAAGCAATTTTAAGTTTCCTCTAAGAGTGATATGGGAAAATATTGTGAAAGAAAACATTTCCATCCACTGTTGATCACTCAAAGCAAAAAGAAACAACAGACTGTTCAATAACATGGTGGAGTACTTCACTGTAGGAGTAAGTCCAAGTTGATACGAAGTATTTACTGACTGAAAAAGAGGAAGGATCAAACTGGAGAAATGATCAGCTAATTAAACAGTATCAAACACAGGTACTAATTAACCTGACTGATATCTTGAAACTTATCCTTTAATTCACGTTGGGTGTCTGATTTTTCTGTGACACAGCTCTTCAGGTGGGGAAACCAAAACCGGCTTCACACTAGAATAAAACCCAAACAAACTGGAAATGTTATGAGATGATCAGAGCTTTTTAACAAAGGTTCATCTTTGAAGTTAATCACATAACTTTAGGAGTACAGCAGTTACCTTGCTTTTCAACTTTCAAATCTATTAATGTCATTGACAATTGTCAAGATGTAACACTTGCCTTTTTGCCCTTTTTGTCAGGTTAGAGTGGTAACAGGCCTCTTGATTAAGTGCTTTCTCAGCTCACAGATTCAGTATTCACAGTAGAAAAATGATTGAAATTAAAACCACCACTGTAAGACACATGATGTACATGAACTTTGTAGAATGAGGTAACTGGAAAACAGAACAGGAAGTTGCCTAAATGTAGTAAAAAAATGTCAGGACCATTTTCTTGACAATATAACATAATGGAGAGTTTGCAAAGACTGTGTCATGAAACTGAGCATTCATGTGTATGCATGTATAGACATGTATGCACAGACATACACATTGCATGTTCAGACAAAATTTTCTAAAATTTGGTTCGTTGAAGAAATACTCGCACTGTTTTTGATAATGTATTTGTAAAAATAAACATGTAATAGAGTAGAAGCACAGGAAAACAATGTACCCAGCTGTGTATAGGAAAGGACAGATCGAACTCATCTTGTCTGGCATTCATTAAGGTGGCCAATCTGACTGTGTACCTACCTGTACAATTCAGGTTTTGTTCCCATGCTATAGTAATGTCCCTTGATATGACAGTGACTTCTGTTGATGCAGAGGATGCTGATATATATCAACTACAGGTTGGGGAAGGAAGAAAGCCGTTTTGTTGTGCTTGGTCCTATGAAGGTTTCTGTGGGTTTCAAGGCTGTGTGCGTGGATCAGCCCTGTCACACATCCAGTGAGGTAATGTGTCATTTATAGAACAGATTCTGTCTGCCATCTTACTATGGAAACACTACCTCAGGTACATTTCCTTGATAAAAAAAAGTTCACTTGACAGGGAATAGACTTCCATAAACTATAGACAGGTAATCTATCAATTCACTGCTGCTGAATGAGGTGTTTCTGTTAGCCTTTCCCTATCAACAGCCCTGCATTCTTACTGCACTTTGTGCCAGCTCCTTCGTATCTTAGACGCTTTCATAGCTGCTTTAATATACTGTTATGTAGGGGAAAAATTTTGGATGGTTTTCTGTTGAGATAATGTTAAAGCAGCTTACAGAAGGGCCAGAAATGTGCGGAATATGGTTCAAGGTGAGGGGAAGGAGGGAGAAGCATGAGGAAGTTTTCTTCATTTTGACAGCTGTGAGCTATTAGGGCCACCTCTACTTCCCATAAAAAAGCAATCTTAGTCATGCTACTGTATTAGGAGTGTGACTTGGGTATGATGTCCCACTCATTCCAGTATGCTTGAAAGTTTAGAGTACCGTTCTACAGCTGAAGAAATACTTGACTTTGAGGTGAAAGACCCAAAGGTGCTGTGGGAAAATAGCTTAGTACCTATGAGAAAGATCATAGGTGAAAATGGATTGCCCTTCAAAGCTTTTGTCAACTAGTACAGCTAATAAAGCAAACCAGAAGTCAATGTATTAATACCTGTTAATAAAAAAAGGATAGTGTTAACAAGAGAGAGGTGAACCAATTTAGGAGCAGAATATTATAAACTTAAAAACTAGCTATTTCAGGGCATGGATGCTATTATGAATCTGGAAAGAGATAAAACTGGACATGAAAAAAGACAGAATAACTGAGTAGAAATAAAGAAGAACATCTGCAAAAAAAGCCCAGAATATACTGTCTGGAGTCACAGCCCCAGCTACTATAAACTGAGTTACTCCCCATCAAGAAGAAAGCACTGCATAAATAACAAGTGAACCAAAAAGGAATAAAACATATAGCAGCCCCATTTTCTGTATCTGTAAAGGGAAAGAGAGGGAAAGCAACAGTAAAAATGTTTTGGTGCTCAGGTGAGAGCTAAACGTAGAAGACTATAAAAAGGAGCAATGAGAGCTACTGGGAAAAATGAACGAGCAAGACCAAGTTTGCTGCTGTCCATTGCCTTTGCAAGAAGATCTGGTACCCGCGTAAATATTTGGGCTGGTATGAATGAGAGCCTTTCATGTGCATGGGGACTAAAGAAATTATTGCATAAGTCGAAGACTTCACTCATGCGCTAAGGAAAATCATTTAAGTTTGAACTATAGTTAACTGCTACCCAGAGCAGATGGCTGTTTTGCTAGCATAATTGTAAAAGTGTCTTTACTGTGGAAATGGCTGTCATACTGGAATATTTAGTCCTGTATTCATGTAAGAGCTTTACTGGTCTTTCATCCTGTGGGGTTTTTTTTTGCCTACGTGTTTCAGTATTTGTCTACTATATTTGTTTTAGGTGAATCATTGAATCACAGAATATCTCAAGTTGGAAGGGACACATAAGGATCATTGAGTCCAACTCCCTGCTCCTCGCAGGACCACCTAAAAATGAACCATATGACTAAGAGCATCGTCCAGACGCTCCTTGACCTCCGACGGGTTTGCTGCCGTGACCACTTCCCTGGGGAGCCTGTTCCAGTGACCGACCACCCTCTCGGAGAAGAACCTTTTCCTAACATCCAATCTGAACTTCCCCCGACGCAGCCTCGTGCCATTCCCTCGTGTTCTACCGCTGGTTACCAGAAAGAGGAGATCAGCACCTCCCCCTCCGCTGCCCGCCTTGAGGAAGGCGTAGACTGCGAGGAGGTCACCCCTCAGCCTTCTCTTCTCCAAGCTGAACAGACCAAGTCACCTCAGCCGCTCCTCCTAAGTCTTGCCCTCGAGGTCTTTCACCACCTTGGTCACCCTCCTCTGGACACACTCTAATAGTTTGACATCCTTCTGATACTGAGGTGCCCAAAACTGCACCTAGTACTCGAGGTGGGGCCGCACCGGTGCGGCGTTGAGTGGGACAATCCCCTCCCTTGACGGACTGGCGATGCTGAGCTCAATGCACCCCAGGACACCGTTGGCCCTTTTGGCTGCCAGGGCACACTCTTGACTCCTATTCAACTTGCCATCAACCCAAACCCCCAGATCTCTTTCCGTGGGACTGCTCTCCAGCCCCTTGTCCCCCAATTTGTTTGTACAAGCAGGATTACCCCTCCCAGGTGCAGAATGTGGCCCTTGCTCGTGTTAAATTTCACGCGGCTGGTGATTGCCCAGCTCTCTAGTCTATCCAGATCTCTCTGGAAGGCTGCTCTACCCTCGAGGGAGTCTACAGCTCCTCCTGATTTAGTATCATGGGCAAACTTACTTAATGTACATTTGACTCCTGCATCCAGATCATTTATAAAAACATTAAAGAGCACTGGCCCTAAAATTGAGCCCTGGGGAACCCCACTGGCCACCAGCCAGATGTAACCCCATTTACTATAACTCTCTGAGCCTGACATGTCAGCCAACTGTTCACCCAGCATATTATGGACTTCTCTAGCTGTATGCTGAACATTTTGTCCAGAAGGGTACTGTGAGAGACAGTAGCAAAAGCTTTGCTAAAATCCAGAAAAAACACATCTACTGGCTTCCCTTGGTCGACTAGGTGGGTGGCCTTGCCATAAGAGGAAATTAAGTTAGTTAAACAGGACTTTCCCCTCGTGAACCCTTGCTGGCTATGACCAATGACTGCATTGTCTCTCAAGTGTTTTTCAGTAAGTCCCAGAATTACCTTCTCCGTAATTTTACCAGGCACTGAAGTGAGACTGACAGGCCTGTAATTACCAGGGTCTTCCTTCTTACCCTTCTTGAAAATTGGGACAGTATCTGCCAGCTTCCAGTCCACTGGGACCTCTCTAGATTCCCAAGACTGTTGAAAAATAATGGAGAGAGACGGCTCTTCCAGTACCCTGGGATGAATCCTGTTGGGCCCCATAGACATGTGCATCCAGCTGGAGCAGCAAGTCTCAAACAGCTTCAGAATTGGCTGGGAGTTTATCAAACCCCCATTCACAGTCTTCCAGCTCAGGGCTCCAGGGGTGCCATGGCCCATCGTCGGTGTTGAAGGCAGGCAAAGAAGGCATTAAATGCCTCTGCTTTGCCTTTGTCCCTATTTGTGAGGTGACCGACCTCATCAAGTAACAGATCTATGTTATCTCTGATCCTTCTTTTGCTGTTCACACATTTTAAAAAGCCTTTTTTATTGTCCTTCACAGTACTGGCCATCTTGAACTCTACTTGAGCTTTGGCTGCATGAATTTTCTCCCTAGAGTGGCAAACAGCACCTCTGTAGTCCTCCCATGTCGCCTGTACTTGCTTCCAACATCCACACAATTTCCTTTTCCACCTAAGTTCTAGTCTGGTTTAAGAATGTCTTGCCGTGGCCTGAACCTTTTCTATTAAAGCGAATAGAAGGTAAACTGCTATTGAAAAGTGGTAGTGGACATCTATGTTTGCAAGGGCATGGAATGCAAGCGGAGGAAAATTTTAAAGAAGTGCTGGATTAAAGTATCACTATGATTATTAGAAGTCAAATTCTGCCATATTCACTCATTTTTGTTGTTCTTTGCTTTATGAGTGGTCTCATTAGAATAATTTAATCTTCATGCATAGTAACTCACTAGCAGCTATGAATAAGCATAATGAAATCTAATCCTGGGGGAATGAGTGGCATAAACTGGTATTATCCATGGAATGTTAACAACATCTAGATTAACAAAAAATGATTCATGTCTGTGTAGTATTCACTTAAGAGAGGCATTCTTATTTTAATAAGACAATAAAACTAATTAAACTAGACTTGCTCTTTAAATTTACCTATAAGCATATTCTCTTGTTTAATAATTTGCCTCTCTCTTTGGACTATTTTTTCTTCCCCTGCCCTTTATCCAGGCCACGATTAGGAAACATCTCAGATTTTTTTCCAAGCCTAAGTGACATGCATCTAGCAGAGGTCAAACCAGGAGAAAGTGCATTCATTTGCAAATCACAGAACAGAAAAAAAAATGCTCTTAACTATTATGATATACACAGTGGTAGTGATTCCTTCTGTTATAATTTTTCCTTGTGGTTTAAAATAGCAAGATTGATATTTTGAACTCATACTATATAAAAAGAGGTGATAGTGCCCAGGAAACCTCCAAATAAAAATACTCCATTTTCACTAGCCAGAAAAAATTAGAGTGGAATTTTTCAAGTGTCCTCTTAGAACTAATAGAAGAGAGATTCCTGACTTTATTCCAATGTGACTACATGTTCTTTTCAAGGACAATATCCATTGCGTAGTGTTTTTCATAACTTTCTGGCAGGTCCAGGAGAAGATTTGTCCATGAACAGTTGCCACGGAAAATAAACATGTTTTGTAAGCACAGCATTTTTCTTTTCTCAGATTGATGTGAGCATTCATTTATCACTTTTTCCCACTGTGACACACTTCTTGTGAGCTTCAGAATCCAAATGTGTAGCGCAGAGTGCATATCAGAATGTGGGGGAAATTCGTCCTCTTCTGGTACACTTTCTGGGCTATACAGCTCAAACGAGGGCCCATTGTGTCTCTTTGGATATAGTATGCAATGTGCTGGGGATCTAAAATGCATGGTAAGATGTTCCAGTTGGTTGACTGGCCAAGTCACAGGCTTTGTTGTTACCAGTGAGCTACCTCCCTTTGCCTTGAGCCAGGATGACGTAAAATGCAATGAAATACTTGTTCATAACACCCTAAGTAGTCTTCACACTTACTGGTATTTATAACAGACACAGCTAAAGCTAAAAATATTGCTTCACTTCTTTAAACATATAAATAAATCTTTTCTAGAGTAAGGATCATCCCTGTATATGAACAGCTGGTAGGCATCTAGTCCCACTGAAGGTTAAACTCCCCGGTTCTTGGTAACTCAGCAGGATGTTTTAGCACAAAATATGGTCTTACCTTTTATAACCTGTATATTACAAACATACAGAATACTCCTGAACAGGGCAAATATACATACATACCTATTTATGTATTGGCCTGACACCAGACACAATACTTATTAGTTGGTTTCAGATACTGATCCCCAACTTGTCTCTCATCTACGTCCTAGTACAGGTAAACTTCCTCTCTCCCCCAGACATTTAATTTGATTAATAATTTACTGTTAGTTTTAGTTATTTACTGATGGTTAGGCTTAACTTATTTCAATTATCTTACTTCAAATATGTAATGAAGAAAGGATCTAACAATTTCTATTGAAAACATACGTAATTAACTATTATCAACTAAAACTAACTATAATTTAATGGTTGGGCTCGATGATCTTAAAGGTCCTTTGCAACCTAAATGATTCTACAATTCTATGATACTATTTGAAAACATAAAACCTTAGTGGTTAGAGTTAAATTCTTCAATAACTTTGAAAATAGGCAACTCTTTTGGCTTTGGCTTATATGGGCTGCAGTTCCAGGAGAGAAGATTTGTCCATATTTCACTATACTTTGTTGCTCTTTTAGCATGCCTGCTGAAGAGCAATTTCCAAAGTCTTGCTGGGGCTGCTCAAGTTATTTCATTTTCTGTGGTGTCTCCCAGTATGCCGCCTTACTGTGACTCTCGGTGAGATTGATTCTGAGAAAGAGAGAGATGGTTGGCTTCCAGTCCCTGAAGTTATTTTTCCTCCTTCTCCCTTTCCAAGCCAACTGTTCTGTTAGTAGAATTCTCTCTCAGCAGGCAGCTGCCAGTGCGGTTGCTCAAGTGTTTTTCCTGGTGTGCTCTGAGATATTGCCAATAAATTTCATGATGCTTCCTGTTTGGATACCTTGGCCTTTTCAATGCCACTGCACAGCAAACTGCCTTATGGCAGATCTTTTTTTTTTTTTTCTTCTCCCCAGAGAGACTGTAATATTCTAGACTTATGTACAGAAAACAGCAGCAGCTCTGCATGAGTTTCCTGTTGTTCACTCTTTTTTTACTCCACACAGTTTGTCGTTGATTCTGGGTTTCATGCACCACTTCTGTCTGCCACTTCATCACCAAACATATGGACTTGCATATTTCTTCATATCTCTTAAAGAAACAGCACTTCCTTCTTCCAAAGTCTTAAATTCAGAAAGTAATAAGGAAGCAGTAGTAAAGTTTTCATTAGGAAGAAAATTAGAACCAAGTGGCCAGACTGTAGGCTGTGATACATCTGAGATGACTAACATGCTGAAGAGCTTTTGAATGTTGTTCTAGTCCTGTGCTAAGCTCACCCTCTTTCTCCAACTTACTGAAACCGTACGAAGTAAAACCTCAGTCCTTTGTTCCCCACAGCCAGTCCCTGCAGGGACTGAGATGTCATTTCAGTGCGTTATCACCTGACAGAGGAGTGCCAGGGCCAAGATTTCTGATCCCAAGACGAGTAAGTGATGTGTGTTGCGTCCATCTAAGATCCCCTGTCCTGCCGTTGCTGAGCCTGGCTCTTGGGAATGGACTGGGTCTGTCGGACTGCTACAGAGTGCAGTTCTACCTGGCTGGTGTCCTAACTATCCCATACCTTGCACAGGAGGTGGAATACTCCAAAATCTTTATTGATTTATTGTAGAGTGATTCTGCATCTCCTCTTAAAATTACTTAAGTAAGCAGTAGGCATCCAAAAATGCAGATCTAAGATAGAGTGATATTTTCTAAATAATGTGTTATTCTCACTCTGAAGACTGCATTATTTTTCTACTTCTTGGATTTTAATGCAATACGTATTTCATTATTATAAACATCCCTGTGTGGAGACTATGATTAACCCTCACCCCGCCTCTGCAGACAGCTTGTTTAGCTGTGATGTGTTCAGTTCTTGATGACTGAGTTCCAAAACAACTAGACGCATTTGAATGTGAAAGAAGGAAAATCCTTCTGTTTCACCTAATTGTGCTTAAGAATGACTCAGCAACCTTAAACTATCTGTTGTGCAAACACATGGCCTTGAATGGCTTCTTAGGCTTCTTTGAATTTTTCTGAAGTGCTGTCAAACTCTTGCATTTGTTCATGATTATAAGCTGAGAGAGTATAATCTATACAATAAATATTAGTATAAAAGATAAATGTGTCAGTCTATCAGTGTATATATTTACAATAGATTGGGCTGCCGAAAAAGATACATAATTGAGATAGCAATTTCTGAATTGTATGTGCAAATAGTGACACAAGAGGAAGTTCTTACATGAATACATATGAACATGCTCTCTTTGTACAAACAAACCAGCAAATATTAAATGTGTAGTTCTGAGCTTACTTAGCAAAATCATACCCTCATAATCAATATGTAACTATGTAAAAGGAAGCCGTGGCTTCTGAGAAGTGAAAAGTAGGTAGGATAATAGAAGAAATCTTTGATCACACTTTCCCAGCAGCATATTATAGAAATAAACCTATTACCTCAAAGATCAGAAATACGTAATGTAGTGACTGAAAATGGAAATTATACAAAAGTTACTAATGTAACATTGTAACAACTTTTTCAGAATGTTTTGAGGTGGGGAGATAGTGAATCTTAATATTTCAATAACAGGGTTTTTTAGTTTATCTATAGGCATTTTTTAATAAATGTAAAATAACATAATTAAATTAAAGTGTCAGGCATGTGAAAATATGATAGATTGTGTCTGTTCATAAACCTGTTCAGTTTGTTCACAACCTACTTTATGTCACAAAAATGAACAGTTTTTTTTTTTTTTACTGGAAGTTTTCATGTATAACTAAACAATGAATTTGACAGGAAATTTACTTGAATGCATATCATGATTATGAATTCATTTTGCATGGTGGGCCCATATTCTGACTGTTCATTTCTAACTATAGCATTTTTGATCAGTTGTAAGTGTTCAATGAAATCAGTTTTCTCCAATATTTTTTAATTCAACCACTCTGTGGTGATAAATTGTCACAGTGATTTCAGCTACAAGAGCTAGTTAGGATGTTCTTTGAACATTGGTCAGACAAGATTACCTGAAACTTTTTGGAGAAAGACATTAATTCTAATGAAAATCAAATTTCTTACATCCTAAGTCAACATTGGGTTCATTGGGTTCCTATTCTCTTAGAATAGGATTTGGGTGTGTTCGTAGCAGAGGATAAAATCTTTACCTTAGACAAAAACGAGTGGAAATCTGAACTAGGAAACCTCTTATTTCAGGTGAGGAGCTTTGTTCACTGCAGTATTGCCTAATCTTGATGATAGCAACATTATCTGTCTGTTGCTCCTTCAGTGTTCTGTCATACTTTATCAGTTTATGTCCAAGTATGTTCTCAAGTTCCTGGTATACTAGTTTTCTCGGTTGCATTTACTTTACCTAATAAAGATTGTTCTCTTTTTATTTTTTTCTAACAAATGGAAAGTATGCATGCGTATTATTATATTTCTCATAAATATGGGTTGCCATTTCCTAGTAGCTATAATGGTAGAACCTGCTCTATAATTTAAAGAAATAGAAAAACCCAACAAAAAAATCCAACAAAACTTAAGGTAACTTTTTTTTTTTCATTTAAGAAGTTTACAGTCTCTATTTCAAAAAATAGAAATTCACGGTTTTGGTTCTGTTCAAAGATACAATTTCTATTGAGACTTAAAATGTTCAAGTGCTTGACCTTTTGTAAACTCTGAGTTGGAACTAGAATTTTTGCCCCATAAAGTCAAAAGTGAATTTTTGCTGAAACTTAATTGTATTTTATAGAATCTACTGAAATCCAAGTAATGTGGTGATAATACAAATACGACTGCTTATGCATTGTACTCTTAGTGGTTTACATTTAGAAATACGAAAGGGTTGCTATCTTTTTCAGAAAAGATTCATCTGTTTCTCTTCTAACAGGAAATAAAATGAGAGTGTTGATTCACTGATTCAAGTTTTCCCATGCAGACTTAAATGTGTTTCATTTACAGCTCTGACTAGACTTACTCGATGAAATGTTGGTGAAAACGATTCTAAAGTATTTTTTGGATGTTATTATGACTGTTTTTTACAGGACATCAGTATATTAACATCATTTAAAATAATTCCGGGTGTAGTTGTTCATCTGGATAATTGCTAAATCATCCCTTTCTCTGAATAATGAAGGTGTTAAGTTCAACATTGTTCATTCCTTAGACTGGGCCCCAGGATATCTACTGTAATTAGGTTTAGCAAATCCAAGTCCCTCTTTCAGGAATTCTGATCAAATATTCCATAGCAACCTGACAGTCTTTCTGAAACACAGGTATAGTGAATTAAAAGACCTTCAAGGAGAATTCTAAAATCCTGTATCTAGCTTACCTAAAGCTCCCCACTCTGGAATGTTTGCCTGCACAAACCTAACTTTTTCAGCTCCTCCAGAAAAGCCTTTTGGCAACTGTCTGACTGAATAGTTCTCAAGAATGAACTTCTCCAGAGAAAGAGTGAGTGTCACCTGTTATCCCCTGAGAGTTCCTTCATTCCTGAGCATATGGCACTGTCAAAATCTCTTCTGTTAGCTCCAAAGGATGCCAAAACAGACATTCTGGAGTCACTGCCAGAGCCATTTCCTTAAGTACTTGGTACTGTGTAGCTAGTCACAGGCCTTTCTGTTTGTTTTTCTGAGTCCTGCTGATGTAACCCACTGTAGACACACAAGAGAACACAGTTTAACCGGAGTGGTCACGAATTAATTAGCAGACTGACGTAAAACGAGTTTTGCAACTTTCACGTATTTGCTTAAAGGTATTTCCTTTCTCTATTTTAAATGCCTCGATTTTAATAAATGTCCAGCATCCTACTGTAGATAGGGTCTCTGACAGCAACCAATTTTTATTCTCAGGGTTAGAACTTCAGCCTGAGCATTCTGACATTTGATATGGAAAAGACGTGTGGACTTGGTAAGGGCCTGATTCTGAAAACTAAATACAAAATTTAACTTCTTTCTCTTTCTAGGAGTTATCTTTGATCAGAGCTCTATAACAGTGGAACAGAAACTTAAGCGCTGTTCCAATTATCATTCAGTATCAGGCTGTAGCATTTTTTTTTTTTTTTCCCCCTTGTGCCTCTATCAAAGGAATACACAAATCCTTTGTGATGGAATAATTATGAAGTGTTGTAAGATATATGTATAATAGAATTTACAGCAAGACAAAGGTGCATATTTGTTTTGAAAGGGGAGGCATTTGGGACAAGAAAGTTTAATCTTAATTTTACAAATAAGACACTAACTGCAGATATTCCCTCTACCTTCTGTTTTCTTTTTCTGATGGAGGAGGAATTGGTTTTGACCAGCAACAGTGCTGTTGAAGGGTACACCTCAAGAAACAAAACAAGCAAGATTAAAAATGTACTTCTCCAAAAATGACTAACCAAGGATCTTTTTAAAGGGATATCTAGCTTAAGATCAACATTTAGACACTTAAAAATGTATGGCACAATGTGAACAGCAGAAATCTCTGTTTTACTTCACCTCCTTTGGATTCATAATTTTGTAAAGAAATTGTAAGTTTTTTTCATTGAGAATGTTGGAAAAGTTGACATTCTTTTTCCTACCAACAAACTAGCACTAGACTTCAAGTAATACCCTGGAAAGAAGTTGTCATGTCAATCCACACTGTATGTGAGAGGTGAAAATGGGACTCAATAGGGGAAATTTAGTAATCAATGACATGTCACATACATAACAAAAATCAGCTAATTCCCAATGACATAAATTTATTTCCTGCCAGCTCATCTCTGGATTCATCCTGGATCAACTTCATTTATCTCTAACAGAGCTATCACAATTCAGAAATAAAAACAAAATTGCATAAATGATGTGTCGAGTGAAATATGGAGGCTATAGGATCAGTCATGTAGTGCCAGTTAAGTTAGCTTTGATATAGGCATTCAGTTGAATACCATCTGTTTTGAATGCTCTAAGTTGTGCTAAGTAAATTTATGAAGTTTTTCTGGTAGGAAACTTCATTTAAGTGTGTGCAAAGTATTCATGGAAATCAAACTTTGAGATTAAAATACAGGTAACTCCAATCATTGTAAGAAGTACTCACAGGAGGAAATGAGCCGTTTTCCATACACTGGCATAAACAATAACCACTTAAAATGGAGCACTTAAATGACAAGCCTGTTTTTGTAGTTACTGGGACAACAAAACAGAAGTTACAGATTCAGACATGAAGTTAGTTTAATTCATAATAGTAAGATTTTTATTCTTTGTAGTTGAGGTCACAGGAGTAGAAGCCACTTTTAGAAATTGTGACACGCTATGCTGAAGGGCATGGGATCCATGATCAGTTCGTGTTAAGCTACTGTGGTCTTGTTCTGAGGCTGTATGCTGGTTTGGGCTGGGATAGAGTTAATATAAAAAAAGCAATGCCTGAATTGTCAAAGCATTTAATCTTTAAGGAGTTTAAGTGGAAAATTATTTTCTATTTTTTTCTTCTGTTCACATTTGCTCCTTTTAAATTTTTCAGTGTAACTAACATTGAGCTGTGATCGCAAAATCTCATACTGGTACCAGTCTTTCCTATCAGATTTTTTCTTACTGAATTTTACCAAAACCCAACTATTTCTTCCTTCCTCCATTCGCTTCCAGTTCTTTCCCACTTTGCATGGTCCATGTAAAATAGCCTAACATTAAAGAAAATAATGAAAATTAAGAGTTCTTTTGACTCTCAGTGGTAACTGCTGAGACAAGCTTTCTTTGCCTACACGTTGTCTGACGTTTAAGACCATAGGAACGGTGAGAAGGATTGTCCTCCCACCTTCTATTCAGATCTCTACTCTCTGTTAGCAGGTGGAACTGGTACCATGTTGTTGACTAGAAATATAATTTAAGGATAATGATGGATCATCCCTGCTCTCCAGTTTTCCATCTGTTCCTTCCAACAGCATGAGGCTGCAGATTGCTCAGACTAATAAGGGTTTTTTATATAGTACATACTTCATATAGTATATGAAGACCAAAATTTACTTGTGTAGCCATAACTTTCCACTCTTGCAGTATATCACACATCCAATATCAGAAAGTATGTTGGGTTTTTTTTCTACAGTTCCTCTACTTTCAAGACAATAGAACATGGTTATGGACTGTCAATGATTTTTTTTTTATGAAGATGTGATGTCTATGGTCCTTACTGCCTCTAATATCATTGAGTAGATAATAAAATTTAAAAATCTTACACCACAACAAAAGTAGAAGTGTCCTTTCTTGTGGATTCTTCAGATTTATATTTACCTTTCTTCTTAATTTTCCAGTTTCGTGTTTAGTTTTTGTTTCTTAATGTGTTTGGGAATAGAATGAGATAGATAGAATGGGATTTAGCTGTGGTATTAGGGGGAAGAAACTTTTTCCTATTTTCCTTAAGTCAGCAAAGCTGAATGTGACTGTGCTTATGCTTAACAAGAATAAGCTTGGATAAAATTGAACTGTCTCAAAATAATTCCTCTTTATTTTTAGTTTCTCTTTTTCCATGGTAGGGTTTAGCTATGACTTGTAAGTAGAAGACAGTGAGCAAATGGGAAGTGGACAGATAAAGATGCTCTCATATCTCAGCAGAAACCTGCTGATGCAGCATGCTTTGTATCTTCTAGCTACTGAATTTTTATGTGTGTTTATACTTGTGCATCATCATCTTATTTCTACAGCATGCTGTCAACTTTGTCACATGAAATGAAAATGAGGTTAGCATCCATATTGTTTAGTCCCATACAAAATAGTCTGTCATATTTAGCCTCACACTGAAGGATGCTAAGGAACTGCAGAAAATACATTTTGATTGTTAAATTGTTGAAGACGGAATCTATCTTTCAGAGTATGTGCACACTATATTTCAGAAGCCTCAAGGTAGAGATACAGCAAATAGAAAAAAACACTAAGAACATGGGGGCCTTCTATCCTAAATATATATATATATATATATATATATTCTTAATACCTATTTTTATATACATTTATTACTTGTTTGCAGCAGGGTGGCTTGCTTCAAGGTAGTAAGCTCGTCAGAGTTGAGATTTTATTTCCTGTGGTTTGTATATTATAACATCTATAATACTGGCAATAAATGAAAAGTGATATAACTAGTAGCAATTACACTGGCACCATGGTTAGATAGTTTTTCGACAGTACTTAATTATTTAGGAAATATCTCGTACACCACTCCAGAAAGGTTGATGATTATGATCTCTTCAAAACTACTCTGACTAAAAGTGTTTATCTGGTTTTCTCCGAAAATTAACAAGCAATGCTTTTCAAACTGTACCTGTTTTAAACCAGACTGTCTAGCACTACAACTTTTATGAAGACAGACACACCTTTGATTTTCCACTGCTTGAAAAACAGATATCCTATGAGGCCAAGACTGAAAAGTATCTTGCAGCCAACAAATCTTTCCCTTTTTGGTGAAATAAGTGGTGACATTCTCCAGTTATCACTGGATCATGGTATGATAAATGACTATTTAGCTTTTTCTGAGTGCTGCAAAAATTGCAATTGAGAAAGACTGTTTTGATATGGGCATCTATAGGTACCTGTGGGTAATGGCTGTATATTTCTTCTAAAACTTTCCCTTAAACAACCCAATAAAGTCCTTGATAGACATTTTGTCCCTATAAGTCTTGCTTTCCAGATTTGATTCCACAAATTCAATGTTTGTCTTCGTACAAATGTTCTAAATATGAAAGATACTTATTTTTCAAAGCTTAACAACCCGGCATTTGGTTATTTTATGTTCTCCATACAAGATGAAAAACTGGACTTAGTTTATTGTCTGTTCCTTCACCATTAGGGTAAAAGGTCTTTTGCTTCAGTGTTTGACAAATATTCCTGAGTGGCTCATCTGGAGTGTCCTATTCAAAGCTTTGTTTCCTTATCTGCTTTTACTTACTGGGATGTTGCCAGCTTAAACTTACAAATCAATTGTAAATTCAACCTTTGTGTCAGAAAATGCTCTGCAAGAGCCTAAGCTGTTTTCATCTACATTTTTTCTAACTGAATCTTTGCATTTCCTAGCTTTTTGCTGTTTGTAATGCTACTGGTAATTCCACTGCTTTTTGGAATAAAGCAAAATTCCCCTCTTTCTTCTGATAATGATTCTCTTTAAACATATTGCTGATTTCACAAAAAGGTCTTTCTTTAGAATGTGCTTTAGAGCACTTTCCAAGGACATGGTATACCTTTACTCTTTTTAATTCTGCAGCATTTGATATCTATTGCAAAATAACGCCACTCATTCATTATGAAAGTAGAGTTCGAGAGCAGTGCTTGCCATCCATTTGTAGAGGCCTCCAAAGGTGTTATGCACATCTTGTAAACTCTTGTTTCTTTGTTTCCAAGTTAGCCAAATATGTCTGTCTTTTCTGACCTTTGAAATAGAAGCAAAATAGGAACCGTGCCCTTTGTTTCCTTATGTTGTCAGAGATGGCCTCAAAGATGTAACATTTACTCTTAAAAAATATTCTGCGCTTCCCCCCCCCATGAGAAATGCCACATTGTAATGTGTCGGTCCATGCATAAAAGGACACTTGTGAGAAAGTAGAGTCAATTTGTATTATCATGAAATCTCAGCAGTTTCCTTCTAACGTTCAACTTGAAGGTTGAGAAATGCAAGCGTGTTGTTCTTCACACCTTTGTTTTCCTTCCTGAACTCTGACTTGCATCCAAATACAAACAAAACAGGAAGAGACACACGAAAAATTTAGAAATGTTCATCTCTTATGTTCTCAAAAAATGCTGGTTTATTTTTCAATATAAAGAACTATCCTATTATAGACATTCATGATTTTGGATGCATTTCACTTTTTTACAGAAAGACAGATATACTACTTTACTTCATTTTATATCTGGGTAGGCAATGTCAGCCTGACCACCTTTCCTTACATCATTCTTGATTTTGTTAGAAAATTCCAGTGAGACCTGAGGCAGCGTTTTCCTCTCAAAAACCTATATTGGCTCCTTCCTACACTGTTATCTTTATGTGGCCACTAATTTTATTTTCCAGTGTGTTTTCTATTAAATGCTAGTACCAGGATTAACAGCCTACGACTTGCTGGATTTCTTCTGGTCTTCTTTTAAAACCCAAAACATCCTCTGTTATCAAGGCACTACTAGAGAAGAGATTGTATGTAGAAACAGTTGAAGTGAAAATTGTGGAGAAAACCCCAGTCTTTCTACCTTTTTCCTCCTCTAGATGAGACCACTTTCAAGAGACGTAGCGCTGTGATGATACTACCTGAAACAGAACAGGGTAGTATTTCACCTCAATGCCAACGTAGAAATGTGCCAAAGGTGGCTGGAAGGTACGAAGACCTAAGAGCAACAAAAGCCGAGCACTAACGGGATGAAGAAAGGAACTGATCGGTGACATCTCCTCAATTCCAGCCACTGCTTACAGGTTGTTTGAGCTCTAGGAGCTTTTCAAATAAAAATGGTTTATTTGCTATTTTGCATCACATACAGACAGATTGTGGAAATAAATGGAGAGCAAGAAAACTGAGGGTTCTTTAGTAGTTATATCAATCCAGGTGTTTCTTACTGCAGTTCAATGTTATCTTTTCCGCCATAATGTTCTTGGGGATCAAGGCTGACACCCAGTGCTGCCTGCACTTCTTCTTGCTCTATGTTTCTTAGAACATTATTTTTTTTTCAGTTTTCATTGATTCTTCATGAAATGATGCCATTTTCTTACAGTATTTTATTACTATATCTTCAGCTTATTAATTAACTGTTGTTAAAGGAAACATTTATTTCATTGCTTGGGTCTATCACGGATACCTTGGAGTTAGAGCTTTTAGTGAATATTGTTGTTCTACAGAAGAAATTCAATTTTTGTATTCAAAAAGCTCTGTCTTACCATCTTTCAGAAAGCTATTTCAAAATAGGACTGCTGAGACAAATTTTACTTAAAGGTGTTTTGAATTGTGCTAAATTGAAGAGCACCCAGAGATTCTTTGTGAAAGGCACTATAGGATTGTATTGTAGTGTTGCTACAGCTCAGCTGGGCTTCTCAATATCCTTTGCAAGTCCCATTTAAGTATGAAATTATGATTGCTCTAATGCTAATTTCACCCTTCTTTTTTTTAGTAATACTCAAACATTTCAGCTTGCATTTGAGTAGAGACTTCAAGCTGCTACATTTACTTACGTAATAAAAGTAGACAAATTGTACATTTTTGTGACCAATGAAGGATATCTGTAGAAGTGCCAAAACAGATTTTGTTTTAGAAGAGACAAAAGAAACTGCCATGCATCAAAAGCTGTAAGTTTTAATTATGTTTTTATTTCAAAACTGTCTGAAATAAAATGTATATTTACTTTCTTGAAGCAGTTCTATCAGGTAAAAATGCTTCCATCATCTGTTCTTAAAAATACTGCTGCCTGCTTAATGTGTCCATCTGCTGTCTAAAACATCACAAGTTTTATATTTATGTCTACTTTCGAAGTGCGCTTATCCACTTCCTGAATACAATAAGTTGCAGACAAACACTCCAGAATCATTTGCCTTTCAATCATGGCTTCAGTTTAGGTGATAAATTTACTTCTTGCAGCTTCTCAATGGCCACGTGATTTTTTTTGTCTTTTTTTTATCTTGCACAAATGATACTGAAATAGAGTCATAAAGGACTGCCACTGTTTAAGTATATATACGCATTGAAAAAGATATATATTTAATTATATATTGTGGAAAAGAAGGGAGGTCTATAATGCTGGTTTAATTTGAAGGATTTATTAATGATCTGAGATAAAATCTGGGACATTGCAGACCTTGATAGGAAGGTTTTTCCCATCTTAATAACGATTAAGGATAGCAGCAAGATTTAATAGTGATGGAACAAAGCATTGTCATATTTGTTTCAAGGTAGTGAATAAGATCTCTTTCAGCTGAGCTTACATTCTTTTTCTTATCCTTGAGCTGTATTGTAACTATGTGCATTAGTCTTACGACAAAACTAAGTTTTCTAAGTTTTGAAAAACAATTGTATTGCTTTCTGAGAAAGGAGCTGTTGTGACTTTCAAGTGGTATCTAGCTGGGACATATCACTTAGTATCCATCTGCGTAATGCCACTTCTCACAGTGTGTTATCACTGGCATATTCTGGTATGTCATACCAGCTGAAGCTAATAAAATACAAGGTATCTATGCATTGCATACAGGTGTTAATGTCTGCAGAAAGCTAGATATCTGGAGCATTGCTTTACCTTGCGATTTTACTGATCTCCCATTAATAGTACAAATTAAACCAGCATATTTAAATGATAGACATTATGGCAAAAATAGTATCAAGAGATTCATCTGAAGACTCATTAACAAAGGAAAGGCCATTGTTTCAGCAGTATGAAGGCTTACAAGATGGGAAATTACTGCATCCAATCTGTGATCTGTGAAACTCAGCCATAACAGAGTCAATACACGAACTTTACAAATAAGGTGTCTTCAGAAATAAACCCCTAATTATTAATCTAACAGTGTATAGAAGCCTTGCCTTAGCAGGAGCAAAAGGTTAATTTCTTGTTAATTGCACAATAGTGAACAAAGAGTGAGTGGAAAACTTTGAAGTCTCTTTCACTATCCAATATAGAGTTAAAATATTTCTATTTTCAGCACCTGAATTTCTCTTCTAGCACAAAATATTCTTATAAATTCTCATACCAAACAGATTGTTTCACTATTTATACCAACCTGTGATTAGAATTTACCTTAAGCAATTTTTTTCAAATCTCCATTACCCATGGTTCTCTTGTCCTCTGCCTTTCCTGGTCTCTTTCGAACGCCCTTTACCCAGCAGGTTCAGCGGCCACCCCTGTTAGCCTGCTGCTGCCTTTCTCTGCAGGGACTCAGCTGCAGTGCTTTGTGGAAGCCGCTTCTCCCACCTGCGACTGTCAGCGGGAAACGCTGTTGAAAGGGATTGTGAAACCTCACTCATTTTGCATGTATGACTTAAAGAGTGACTCCTACTGCTGAGGAAGAAGCTGTTTGTTGCTTTTATTTCAGCAGTATTTTCTTCTCTGAGGTCTGCTGTGTAGTCTGAATTATTGCACTGTATATGAGGCCAAACAGAAGAGTGGGGGTTAGAGGGATGGTGTTGGATTGTGGTTTTGGGGTTGGTGTGGGGGTTTTTTTGAAAGAAAGGAATTTTCTTTGTTTTCCAGTTTCAGTTTGTGTACATATCCAAATTAAGGGATATCTGCAATCACACAAGAGCTTCTAGATCTAAATTCTCATGTGTGACTACAAGTGCTTTGAGTTGTATTTTGGGGTCTTGATTTGTACAAGATGATGGAAACAACTTTGGCAACTGAATAGCTGTTTGTTCATGAGGTTTAATTATAATGGTATAGGTCACAGATTTTATTCTTATCTCCAACTATGTGCCTCTCCTGCAAAGGAAAACAGTTTAGTTCACTGGAGTTGTAATTTGGCAATCTGACAAACAACATGTTGAGAGAGTTGTATAGATGACTAATCTAGAAGGCAGCAGCTGGGCTTACTCAATCAACACTGGCATCTCTGAACACATTCCTCACAATTCCCTTTCATCTGACAGAATTTCAGTCCTTTTCCTGTTGTGATTTCCTGTAAAGATTATTATTGTGAAATATTTGCACAGTCCTTAAGCATCTTGATCTTAGTGCAGGAAAGCTGTGTTCCTTCTACTTCATCACCTGCAGTTTTGACTTGTAGTTCCTTGTGATCAAATGTAGGTACTTTGAACTTGTGTGTTCTGTTCAGTACCTAAATGGCCTCTTTTTTCTCTGAGTGATGTATAAATGATGTTCACCTGCAAATATGGAATTCTTTCTTTGTTCTACTATTAACCACTGTAGAGTAACATAAATCTTTCACAAAATACCTTTTGGAACCATTATTTGCTTTGGAATCTTACTTTTTTCCTTCAAAATAACATTTATCCTGTACTTAACAGATGATATGTATTAGAGCTCTCTTTGACTGCTTCCCTTTAAAATCAATACCAGTAGGAGTGGCAGAATGAGGACCTTCATTATCTAGATTTCTCTCCATTGCCTGCTCTCTGATTATAGATAATAGGAGCAAACATCCACTTAATTACTAAGTATATTGTAGCTAAAGCTGTCTGGTAACTATAGTTATAAATAGATTCTACCATATCATTTCATTTGTATTCATGACCTCTTTTGTTTGCTTATAGATGAACATTTGGTTGAATTAGATTTATTTGCAAGCATGTTTGTGATAAGTACAAATGTTGCATATGGGAACCCAAATAAATATTGGCAAGATATGAGACTTCAGAAAAAAGCTTTCATGACCACTTAAGGTTGATCTCTTTCTCCTAAACAAACTTCTTTTTTTTTATGCTGTAAAATACTGGTACTGAAGTAACTTAAATATCATTATGCACACATCTTTCAACCTGGAAAACTGTCACCTCTTTTTTCCCTCCTATTCTAATTCTTCTTCCCCCATCTCCCTTACCCATTCTAAACAACCTTAAGAAATTTTACCTTGAACCTTTCAGATACCAGAAAATAAAGATCTGATTTGAACAAAGGATGTGCTTGCTTGCCTTTTTTGTTTGGTTTTTTTTCAATCCACAATCTAAAAATTAAGGGTCATGCTGCATAAAAATGTCTTTGGGAAAATCATGTGTTATGAATTAACAAACTGAACAGTACAACCAAATTAAAAAACAACTACAATGTGGTTATACTCATGATCACAGCTGCAATTTCTCAAGAATCCTAGGTCATGAGAGTATTGCAACCTTTACACATTCCTATTGGAATATGAATCCTTTAGTGTTTGTCTACATGGAAAATTTACTGGCATAGTTTTTCCTGCTGTAGTTACATTGCTCTAATTCTCCCTGTAGATGCTTATTTTAGAATAGGTACCATGAGAGGGAGCTATAAATACAGTGGTATGATTACATTAGTATTTTTTTTCCCATAGATCTTCTTTCTGGATAAATTTTTGATGCAGCACATAATTTCTATATCCATTTCACAAAGACACAGAGGTTGTGACTTACCAGCATAAAACTGGCATAGCTGGGGAAAAAAACCCAAATCCTAGTCTAATCACCACTGCCCCTGTTTGTGCTTAAAGGCTACAGCTATATTGGTAAATTAAATTGCCTGAGAACGTTCCCCACATGTAGAACAAGCTTATCTATGCAAGTAGGTTGTTAGAACTCCTACTTGCATCAGCTGTGCCCATGCTAACCACCAATCTTCCCAAACAATTCCCAGCTACAGTTCAGCAGTTAAAATGTGTCTGGGACCTGTTTCTGCCCTCCAACAATATCCAAGCAGGCCTTGTAACTCCATGTACTCCTTCATGCTGTTGGGCTGCTCTGCGGTTGCACTGGACAGGCACTTAGAGGATCATAAGACGTATTTCCACCCTTCGAGGTGCAGAGCAGCCTCTCATGCTCACAGCAGGGTGGAGTTGCAGGAGAAAGCATCCTGAGGCTGGAGGAAAGCACACTGCAGTTGCAGTCTATGAGGAGATTGGCCATGAGTAGACTAAATGCAGCTCTGGATGGATCTTTCTCCTCACCTGTATTGAGAGTACTCTCTACATGGAGGTGGGATGCCCTCCTCACCTGGCAAAGAACAGCCACGCTGCTGAGAAGATGAGTGGTAAGAGAAAGGGATAGGCAGTTCATAGTCTAGTCTCTTCCAGCTATCTGCTTCCCTCCTGTCTTTTCCCTAAGTCTGTAACATCCCTTGAAGTGTAAGTATGGAAAATTCCCATTGTTGTTATGGTTTCCTTTGCCTGGAAAATAAAGTGCAATATATAGTTGCCTTCATTTAAATGAAGGAGGAGATTTGGGTGTTTTGATTGGCATGTTGTGACTGGGTATGTTGGATAGCAGTGGCATGCAGTAGAGGTCAATGCGATAAACTGGGGAGAGAAGGTTTCCTAAAGTCCTTGTAACACCATGATAGGAAAGCACACATTTTACAAGAATGCCTGTCTGTGTCATACAGATAGAGGAGAAACAGCACTTAAGTATCTTAGGATAGAGGTGCAAGCAAAGTCTGACTCAGCATCTGCAAGCTGCAAGTGTACAGTACAGACAGCTCGAAACAGTGGGATCTAGAAACCGTTCAGCTGAGCGTGGGTGGTGGGTGCCCAGGGCTCATCCAGAAAGTCTGTGTGTGAGAATACTGTGGAGGCGGGTGGAGACTAGCCACCGAAAAGGGCTAGAGCAGCTGGGAGGTGGCTCTGATTTAGCAGAATGAATGTTGCACCTCGTGGCTACCTATCAGACAGTCTGCGTTACAAGCAGATGGTGTGGCGATAGGGAGGGAGGCGTGGTTAGACGCAAATGGTCCGTAGTATATGATAGGGACTGGAGGGAGTGCCCATTATAGATTTTTGGGTTGGTTAGTTTGTCTGTTTCTTCTGGTGTGGTTTTTTTTTAAGTCAAAGGAACTGAGGTACAGCAAGAGAATGTGTTGGTGCCATGTAGAGCGTGGGAGAGAAGCCAGATCTATTTTTAAAACCTGCCTTGGGGGATGGCTGATGGAACGCTGCTGCTGCAATGCTCATGAATATTTTGATGGAAAAGCCCTGAACTAGATGGGGGCAGTGAAGTCAGGCAAGATGTACATGAGCTAAAGGACCCAATCCTGCTGTGAATCCTCCTTCTGAAATGGTTTGCCTGCATTCTCATGCAGATGTATCAGGTGCTCCAGGAAAAAGATGTTTTGCACAGCACTAAGCATGCTGCTGTCCAGCCTGTCCCTTGAAGTTTTTGATTTCAAAATCAGCAGGCCAAACACTGCAATGAGATGCTACAGGACCACAGGTCCTGATCCAAAGGTCTTCTTGTTTGAATGGCTGCAAGTTTCAGGCAGAACCAACCACAGTATGTGTGATTCTTCCCTGACAGTCTAACAGAAGCCTTCAGGATGTGGAAGACCCTTCGGCTGCTGTAGGAATTCTGCAGAGACCTGTGACTGCAGAGAGGGAGGAAGGAGTATGTATTTTCAGTGGGTTTACCAGTGTGCCCCTTTTAATAATCCTTGTGCGGCTGGGGTTGTGCAATGTCTGCATGCTATGTTTGCTTGGCCTTGCTGACGTTGTGGACATGCACCAGTCACAGGTAGATGATCTGTATGACAGTCTTTGTACCACCTGTCATAATCCTGCCTGCTATGGACTTTCTGACCCCAAACTGCTTGCATGTTGTCCTGGGAAAAGGAATGTTCTTTTCATTTTTAAGACAGAGATGCAGGATACCAGAAAAGACAAGTTCACACGTACTAGCAAAGCATAGTTTCCACAGTAGTCCTTTCCCATTTAACCATAGCTTTTGCGTGCACAAGGGAAAATCCTAATTTTCTAAAGATTATAAATGACAGGATGTTGAAGAAGAGAAGAAAGGGGACAACTTTTGAGATAGTACTAGAGCAAGAACAGTCAAAGTATTAGGTAATCAGCAAAGTCATACACTGTAGGAATATTGCCCTTCAAAATTTATGCGCAGCCCAAATGCTGATGAAGCGTTCCTTACACAAGGTCAGCATGAAGAAGAAACAGTTGTGTGTGAGTCCATTCCCGTTGTGGTCTGTTTTGTGGGCAGACCTCAGAAGTACCTGGTTTGGAACACATAGAAGATGAAACTCTTGCAGATACCCTTTACAGACAGTGTGCCTGGTCACCTTCTGAGTAAGCACTTTCTTTCTGTTGAAGTGCAGCCTGATCTTAGAGATAAGGTGTGGGCCTTTCCCCCTCAGCAATAACTCTGTAGGTTTTGATTAGCACTTCCAACGTTAGTCTGCCCAACTTTGAATAGATGTTTTATGTTCTATGTCTACATGCAGCATATGTCAGGTGACGATTTAAGTAGTTAAATGAGATTATGAGGCAAACACTGGAACTCAAAACTAGAAAGTATTCGTTTTATTAAAAAAGATAATTGTATTTTGATATCAGGTCTTGTGAAAGATTAAAAAAAACATTGTTTCTAATGCAGTTTCCTCCTGGAAATCAATTGTAGATATCAAATATATGAGCACTTTGTTAATGTGACTCCCTTTTTTAAAAAAAAAGAGTGATTGATGATTGCTACTGAAAAAGAAATTAACTTTGGTTGTTGCCTTGTAGCTCCCTCTGTTCTATCTGAGATATCGTCATTGAAATGTTATTATTCAGAATTGAGAAATATTGGAGACCTACTGCCTAAGGCAGTGAGGAAGTAGAATGAAGGCTGTTTAATTGAACCTGCTAACAATAACGTTGACTATTCATGTGAAACACAAGTGCATAATCAGAGGAACTGGGAAAAAGGGAATATATTAACTCTCCATCCTGGGACAAAGTAGAAGCTCCAGATACAGTCACTATATATATATTTTTTTTTAACGGACATTATTTTTCACTGGATGGAGAAAGTAGGCCAATAGACATGTGTAGTGGAGCAAATTTCTGTTTGAGACTCCTGCAGAAAAAAGCACTTTATACTTTTCAAAGAAGAAGAACCAAAGTAACAGGTCTTAGTGATGTACAGTATCTTCCACCTGTCCTCTAGCCAGCGTGGCTGCTCGATAGGACCTGTAGAAATCCTGCAAGTACAGGCGGGGTCTGTCAAGCATCAACTGTGTCTAAAGGTTCTCCTCCTAGAATGTGGGAGCAATCACACCCACCGGTATATATAATGTGAGTAAACTTCCACAGCGAACAATGCACAGCTTCAGTCTTGGCTTACAACGCAAGCAAAGGCTGGAGTAGCAGGCTCAGCTCCTCCAAACCAAAAAGCATTAAGGCAGGCTGGGGCTGTGTCAGGAGGTACAGCAACCCCCTGAATTCTGACCCATCCTTCCCTTTGGTGGCATACAGGTGTTTTACACACAGGCACCTTGCCCGTCACTCCAAAAAGCACTCGCTCATGGTAGCTGGTTGTCAGCATTTTCACCCCTGTTCGTTTAATAGGAAGGAAGGACACAGCATCCGAGTACTGCGCCCCAGTGCGATGAGATGGACAGTGTACAGTACATGATAAAACTTCTGTGATTCTTAAGTTTTACCAGACTAGATTAGCCTTCTATAACCTCCTGGAGACAGCGTCTTACAAAGCGGAAGGTAGTCAGCAGTCAGCCATCTTGATGCACAAGTTGGACCTTAATATTGCGGTTGTCATGGCAACAACACAGTATTTAACACAAAAATGCATCTGCAGAGTGTGCAAAGACAATACATTTCACAATTAAAAAGGAATTAATAGAATTCTCAGTAAGAAAAAGGAGAATTACTAAGTTAACTCTATTAAATTTGACACCCTGCAGGATTTATGCGAGTCCCAAATACCATATTATAAAACACACATGAACTGAAACAGCTTTAGATACCACTGAAAATGAAACAATTCTGTGTTATGATAGCATCTAATGGAAACAGGATAGCAGTTTGTAAGTGATCCACAATTTTCCTCTGGAATATTGCAGTAGTATTGAAAAGTAGATGATTTGTCCGTGGCAAAATATTTGAAGTTGATATTCAGTGACATGCTAGATGTGTAAACAAAGTTCATTCAATCCGAATGAATGTCTCAACTGCAAACAATCATGAAATTACAGCTTAGTCTAATTTTCAAGAAGTTGAAACTTTCAATTAAAGGAAAGAATGTCTGAGATATGAATTATTCTTGGTTCTTAATTAGTAACCTTGGGAATTTCCAAGCAAATCCTTTTGGAAGTGATTACTAATCCATATTATTCAATATTAGAGAATTTTTCTTTCCCTGGTGAAATCTGACGTCCCCAAATTAAAGCAACGAGATGTAGTACATCCAACATAACTATTTAAGTACTCAAGCATTTAGTTTACTGTGCTACAGCTATCAGAACCCACTTGCTGACTCCTGTATTTTTTTGGTTGCATAAAATTGTTCAGACATTTGTTTTCTAATAAAATATTGCAGGCCAGAAAAGTATCTCTTCTAGTAATATCAATACTTCACTGAGGCTTGACCTTTTTACATTAAGAATCTGAAAACAGAAGGAGGGGAAAAAAAAAGAACTGGAAGGCTTTGGGTTTTATGATAACTACAGAACAACTGAGAACTTCAGTGAACCTCTGCATTCTGTAACTTGTACTGATAAAAGCATGCAGGAGCCATTTTAAAACTTTCTATTGTTTAAATATAAAGTGGGGGACAATAATGTCAATTTGTTTCCATCACAGGAATATCATGTGATATAATAAATCATATATGATTCAAGTGGCAGATCTTAGCAGTCTTTTTCATGAGGGGGGACAGTGTGGGCTCTGAATAAGATTCATTTACTGGAAGGAAAAAAGGGAACAAACCTCAAAGCAAAACTGAGATGATACCAGCTGGATACTTTAATACAATTTAATGCCAGGCTATGTAAAGTGAATACTATATTGGTCTAATTCAGAAGAAAGAGAAATTACTATTTCAAAAAGAAATTATCTCAAAAAATAATTGTTCAAACTGTGACCGTACATATATTTTGATGTAATTCCATTAAACTGTTGAAGTTCTTGATGTCATGCAGGATAATTAAGTATTTAATAATCTAAGAAATTACACATAGTACATGGTATATAGACCTTAAAATTTCATAAATTGTCACAAAAATTTATTTGAAAACAGATGAAGCTCTTGCAAAAATATATATATTCTCTTCAATCATAAAAAAATCATGTGTGTATGAATGTGACACACTGACCTAGTATTTAAAATGTCACAGGGTGAAGCCTTCCCAAAAGTGTATCTCAGATAAAATGAGACCTTGACTGCACTACCCAGCTCTATGTCATTAGCTAATGTTCGTACGTGCTAGGAAAACAAGGACAGCACAGATAATTGTTAAGGGGAGATGTGTCACATACCTCTGGATTACATCAGCCCCGCTCTAATATTTTAGGTTTGAGTAAGAAACAAAGCATCGGAGTTTTAGATCCCTGTAACGCAAGTGACCCAGGCAACTGTGCTAACTGGCTCCAGGTACAGTAAAATTCAGACATTAGCCTTGGGTGATTTAACCAGCAAAACCACTGGTAGCATGTGGGACCATCTAAGTCAGAAAGCAACAAATAAGTGAACAAACCAGGTTCTCAGGAGAGGAAACATCCACAAGCACCTGAAGCCATGGAGAAGGCTAAGCCCAAGGTGGAACTGCCCTGCATAGAGGCCAGGCCACCCGCTAGGACTCGAGCACCTCAGCCACCTGCAGTGAGTGTCCTCCACCACCACGTCCATGGAGCTGGTCACAGCTGGACCAGAGACCTTAAATGGTGCGCCCGTGCTTTGTACAAGTGTGTGTGTGTGCATAGGTGCATATGCGTTAAATTGCTATTCACCAACTATACCTGTCCCACTTAGTAAATAAAGCTTGGATTTTATGTTACCAAGTGGTGTGCTTCTGGTTTTGTGCCTACCTCACCCTAAATTCCACCATGATGTAAAGTTATCCAAGCATGTGGTAAAGCCATAATACATCAGAGAATCATGGTGTATGCTGTGCTCCTTTAGAATAGGATTTGTGTTTCACCATAGCCAAATAAAACAAACAGAAGAATTTTATATATAATTGCATATAATTGTGGCAGAAATCCATGAGGGAAGGTTGTGGGTTTTTTCAAGGTTCCTCAGAGTTTTTAGTCCTTAAGACTCAGGGTCTTTTTATATGTACTTACATTTTTTAACAAACCTCTATTTTTTTGCAGTTGATACTTGAAAACTTTGATTGAGAAAAAAATTACAAAATGGATTTTGCTGGTGTGATCTGAAACCCCATATGTCATGATCAATCTGTTTTCTCTACAGATATCTGATAGGTTCCATACCAGTATTGTATCTGTTAATTTAAAACATTTTCAAGGCAGAGACTGAAAGAAGAGAAAACATTTGCTTCACAATGTTGTAATTAAGTGTCAGTCTCATGAGTTTTATTGGATTGTCTGAATCCATAAACCATTCATTACTTCTACTATCAGTGCCTCTAATAACATTATGAACCTAAACCTTCTTATCCTGCTTTCCGTTTGCTAAAATGTTCCATAATTACTGTTGATTCTCTTAATAATAGCATAGCCTAACTATTAAGCCAAAATAAATTGACAATGGCAGTGTATTTAATCTATATGAAACAGGAGCTAACAGAGGGAAAAAAAGAACAGAAAGGTAGAGAAAATCTCTCATTCTATGTAATCTTTTCAGTGACAACTAAAAATTAGGATTGTGCAGTGAAATAAAACTGCACAGTCCAGGATCAGATAAAGATCTCTAGATTAAAAGTACATGAGGGCAAGCAACTGAGCAATAAGCATTAAACATGACTTGCAGGGGTCTCACAATGTCTGTGAGAATAAAACAGCATAATCCGAGGTGGAATTCTGTGCTTGTGATCCATCCTACTGCTCATGTGTTTCTAGCTCTCTCCTGCCACAATCTCTGAACCAGTAGGAATAGGTAAAGGGGATCTTTCCAGTCCGTAAAAAACCCCAAACAAAGAAAAAACCCCAAACAAAGAAAAAACCCCTAAACATGCTTTCTACTGGAACTTTCATAGTCTGCCTGGAAGCTATTTATCTATAAGCCATGCTCCATGCTTGAAGTTTTCCCTTTCAAAAACAAGTGGATAAATGTCTGGGTTTTGGGAGAGTGTGTGTGTGTGTATGTGGTTTTTTCTTGAGCCTTTTATTGTTTCCTATACTTTAATTCCCTGTTTGTATGACTTATTCAATCTGTGTTATTCTTATGGCATTATAGGTATGTTTAGGATTAAACTATCTGTAAATTTCTTTGAACTGTTTACTCTCTAACAATCTGAAAAAAACCCTGAGATTATATGTGGGGTGTTTGTTTTTTCTCTTTGGAAGTGCTGCACTGTGCTAAGGATGATTTAACTAGGTATTCAGAAATTATTTGAAAAATATCTGGCATCACGTTAACAATGAAAAACCCCATGAAATGTCAGAAACTAAATGCGTGTCTAGAGAAGCCCTGGGTGTCAATACAATAGAGAACTAAGAATTCAAGTAATGAAATTATTACTCATGTAGGTGTATGTGTTTTTTTGTGAATCCAAAAAGGTACAAGATATGTACATGAAGAAATAGCAAGATGCTGTGAGGAATTTGTTGCTCTTAAAACATTCACACTGGGACCTATTCTTCCATAATACCATCAGTTGCAATTCTGAGCTTCACTGTCATAGCAAGGTCATGTAGCACTAGAAATTTGTCTTTTCAGCATCAGGTCATGACTAAAGTTATCATCTTGCCATGATGTAGCAAAGCTCATGTTGGAAGACATTATTAATGTAGCATCCTGGGACTGGGCTCTGTGGGGATGACAGTGCTGGGTATAGAATAAGAGGAGAGCTTTATACTGATTTTTAGCACAGGCTTAACAGTTGTATTTATTGTTTTGCACTGGGAGGTGCTGCTTCTTTCTGGATCTCAACAAGAAAGCCACACACTAACATTCCAGAAAAGGTGATAGTAATTTATAAAATATTACACCCGTGATGATGGAGATCTAGGATGATACAATACCACACAGACCTCTCTGGTCAGGGCATGGCACGCTGCGCCGAAGTCCTGTTCATGGTGAGGTTTGCTGCTATCGCGGTCTTTAGAGTTTTTTAGGATTTTCTTCAAGAGGACGTTTTTATGAAAACCTGTTCCTTCATTTCAGGGTAAAGACAAGGACATGCCAGTGGCATCATCGCTATCGAAGGAAGGACTCGTACAAAAGCCCGAGTTCAGAATTATAGTACAAGAAAAGAAAGCTGCGTGAGGAGGAATGAGCTTTGCCCAGCTTTCTCTTTGCTAAGTATTTTTCCATTGCATTTTGCCTTCTCTCATGATGTCTTTGCTTGTTCCTGTGAGGACGAAATTCTCCCTGCACGGAGGCCAGAGGTTTTATCCAGTGACAACCAAAAAAGCTACGGAGACAGAACCAGCTCAAAACGTCCTTTGGCTTGATAGTAACACTCAGTTCTGAACTAATAACGATTCTTGTATTAGGCTGTCCGTGGTACTAACAATGAAGCCTGGGCCGTATACAAGGTATATTTCTTTTCTGCCTGAAGATTTTGAGGGTAGCGCGGTTCGTAAGTTGCTGACGCTCCACTGCGATGATGGGGTCACCCGTCTGTGAGAGACCTAATGCCTGAAACCCCGTGGTGGGCCAAGGGCTACAAGCTACAAAACAAGGAACCTGCCCCGGTGGAAAGCAGCCCACCAGCCCCGACCGGACCGCAGCAGCAGGGCGGGAGGGGAGGCCGCGCCGGGCCGGGCCGGGCCGAAGACTCGCAGCTCCGCTCCGCTGAGGGGGCCGCTCCCGGCTGTGGGCAGAGATCAGACAGCGGCCACGTCTGCAGGGGAGGGGGAAGCGACTGCCCGAAACGAGCCCCGAGCCCACCCGCCACGTTTCTAGAAGGGTCTGAAAGCACAAACCGCGCGTGAAACCCAATTAGCCTAATGAGTAGAGTGCCCGCCCGAAGGAGGGGCGAGGAGATGATAAAAGGGCGCGAACTGAAACCCCGCGCGGCTGACTGGCTGGCTGGCCGGCCGGCCGACCGGCTGACCCACCCTCCTCGACTGACGACCGACCGACCGACCGACCGACCTCCTCGGCTGACTGGAGCGGCGCTGGACCCAGGGTTGGTGGAATCTTTTCTCTCGTCCCTTTTCCGTAATCCCCACACCTCATCCCTTTAGGCACAAACCGCTGACCGAGCCCGGGAGCAGGAGCGGATCCAGCCGCCCCCGGGCTCCTCTCTGAGGAGGAGCCTAGAAAGCAAGGGGGTCCGCCCGGACCCCCCTGGCCTGGCGGGAGGGATCTCCTCATTCCCCAACTGATGTGTGTGGTTCCCCATTACACAGTTGATGTGTAGAGGTTACGTCCTTCACTGAGGTAGTTCCGTGGCAATTCCCGCTGTGAGAGACCCCGCCGCCCGCTGTTCAACCTCCCAGGTTCGGGCTGCTTCTGCCTTGGGCAAAACGTTCGACTAACTGGTCGTTTGGGGTCCTTTTTCCACCGAAATTTTAGCCCGAGGGAATTCCAACCTCGCCACAACCTCTCCCTGGCCTGTCCAGCCCGGGTGGTGACAGCATATGTGTGACTTCGCTCCAGAACTTCAGAAAATAGAAGCCACTCTTGAATTAGGCATAGCTCTTGCCTAATTCTTAATTTTTAACTTGGAAAAAATCCTAGTCGTGGTGTTCTCCTAGGGCTTCTGGAACAGAAATTTGAGACTTCATGGCATTCTTCAGAAAAAAAATAGTAAATCAATGGGTGTGTTTCTGTGGTTTTATGGCTGCTTAAAACATGTTCTACTGCACAAAGACTGATTTCATCCACTTCTTATATGATAAACAGATTCAGATGTTTTTGTACTACTGCCTCTACACCTTGCTATTGGACTTTTGGTTGACTTGATAATAAATAGTAACAGCTGAGACAAATTGTATTATCTGGAAAATGCATATATATGTGTACTGTAAGCTCTATGCATGCACTTATACTGTATTTTTAAAAATACCTTTAACTTTAGTGAAAAGGTGATTTCAGGTGAAACCTTATGCATCAAAGTTGTAAGCTGATGTTAAGAATGGTTTTATCAATGATAAATGTTCTTACTATACCAGGAATATACATTTTCAGTGTTTGCAGTCACAATTTTTTATTTTTTAAATACTTTGTTTCTGAGTGGTTATGGGGCTGCTATTTTGTTTGAGAGTTTACACAACACTTTATATTGCTTAACAGGCAATTTATCTACATAATGGTGTTTATATAGATAAAAAATTGTTTTCAAAACTGCTTGCAAAGACCTCTGCATAGGCTTGTGGTTACATGATGCGGTTTCATAAACTTTTAACAAAATCTTCGAAATCCCTACTTTCAATGTAGAATCCTCTGTTCTGTGGTTAAACAAAACTTTCTACAAATACTTCAGAAATATTTTAGGAAATTCTGTAGTTTCCAATTTAATTGATAGCTTGCAAGAATCTGCCAGACAACAGAGCTGCAATGCTTTGGTGAGAGCCATAACTATGGCTAAACATTGATTTATTTGAAATGTAATGTAAGAGGGAGAAACACTTAGTGTTTTGTTGCTAATGTGTCTGATAGTCTCAAGTGTTCATCACCCTGAGAAGTGAAAATTTTTTTCAATGTTTATTTAGCATTTGTAGATTATGTCAGGGCAAGGCTTTTTATATGAATTAATTCTATCATTGGCTAATGTAACTGAGAAAAAATATTTAAAATAAGGAAGGCAACAAAAATGCAGGGATAGGGATATATAAGAGCACTTCATCAGCAGTGAATCTTGGTCTGGCTCTTATGCTGATCATTTTCCTGTGTAGCAAGCAGTGTGTGTGACAGTGCTCACACAGAAAACTGACTTGTGGGTTGTACTGACTTTACCTTATGTGGTGGTATACTTGATAAATACTTAATTTTTTTTTTTTTATTGAATGTTAGCTTTTTATATATGTAACTGTAGTATATTAACTTGTTCAAAGCATTTGTTCTCTGTAGGATAAAATAGTTCTCAGATGTTCATTAAAGAAGGATAGAGGCAACACAATTGTTGACATCTTTTGCTTTGCCTAGGGATGTTTTAGAAATGCTGATGTCTAAATACTAGTATTTGCCTTTCTTTAGAACTATGGTGATTATTGAGTCTCTAAACTCTGAGAACTTCCTAAAGCAGCAGTATTTTTATTTTCCTTCAACTTCTCTCACATCCTATTGAGAAGGTTAACTGTGATTACTGCCTTTCAGGGGAATTAATTACACAAGTGAGAATCTGCCTCATTCATTGTGCTGTTTTCTTGCTAACATTTGTGCCTCTGAGTGCTGAATTGAGTACAGCTGCATCAAAGCTAGGGTGAAGAAACTGGATTTCTGGAAGACATAGTTGCACAGACAGAAATAAGTGGTAACTTTTTACTTGAAGAAAATGAACCAAATATGAAATATTTACTTGTGAACTTTAAAAGTTCCAGATGACCAATGGATATTTACAGTAAACATAAATAATTCAATGGTTGAGACTAAGGCAAGAAAAATACTGGATTGCCTGTGTGGTATTTATTTTAAGTAAGATAATTGTTTACATAGTCTTGCAACAACATCTTTCTTTCATTGTGAGAATGACCATGAGAAATACACTGTAATAATTTGAAGCAATACTGTCTTTAAATGTATGACCCAGTTACTCTGATAATATGGCACTACAGTGGAATAGCGTGATAGGGAAATGAGTGAAGTAAAACTCGACCCAGGGTATTTACTTAAAAAGTCTTTAAACAAGTGGATTTTACGCATTCACACTCTCTCGCCCACATACTCTGGCTAGGAGCACTTACGTGCAATATAAAAAGCATGCCATCAAGTCTTCATCAGTTCTTCTTGACTGGAGATGACGAAAAGGTTTCTGGACAAATCTTTTGCAACCCTTAGGAGTCACCAGATGTTACATCTGAGAATCTTGCTGATTTCTGCTTTCCTAAATCTTTGGCTAAGTTGATGCCTATTGTATGTTTTTCCTCATTTGTGGGTACATGGTTAAAGTAAGTTTACACAGACTGTTCTTTTGAGCAAACAGAGAAAAAAGAATGGTGTGTACCATATGTGGCAACCTAGTTGCCATCTTCCTTGTGTGAGGGTAGTGGTCTTCAGCTGGCAAGTCATCTGTGCTGTGACATTTTCAGAGTGCAGGCCTTTTCATCTTGACGTAAGCAACATCTTCCTCGGTGCTACCCGTGAGAACAGTGCCTGGGGAAGGGTGCCCTTTCCTTCCCAGTGCAGGCCACCTTTTTAAACCCTTTTCTGCTGCTCCTTCTGATGCTTACACACATGCATTTCATTCATTATATATCCATACAAACCTTACTATTTCAGTTATAAATTTGTGCAACATAAATGTGCAAATATTTACATTATCTGAGGACTTGCTGCTGTAAAACTTCAGAAGAAACTAGAAGTCTATGTCTGCAGTTTCAATTATTGGCATTTCATGGTATCTATTAGCCCATCCTAAGGGCTCATCACAATCTCAGTTGAATAATGATATGCAGGAAGAACACTATTAAGAGTGGGCATATTTGTGAAGAACAAGAGTTCTCTTCAGCTTGAGGCTTCAGTTAAAACTTCCTTGAGTCTTCTCGGTGCTTACAGGTGCTCTGTGCTAATGAAGTAGATTAGCAATGCTCTAAAAAAAGAGAGACCATAGGAAAGACATGGACCTGTTGGAGTGGATCCAGAGGAGGGCCACAAAAATGATCAGAAGGATGGAACACCTCTCCTGTGAGGACAGGCTGACAGAGTTGGGGTTGTTCAGCCTGGAGAATAGAAGGCTCTGGGAAGACCTTATTGCAGCCTTTCAATATTTAAAGGAGGCTTATAAGAAAGATGGAGATATAGGTTTTGGATAATATTGTATAATATATGCATTCTGATCATTCATTCTGATTCTCTATTAATGTCAACAAGCATTTCCACTGATAAAATCACTATTGTAATCTTTAGGACCTGAAAAATATATTCCTACCATTTAATTTGGCAAAACATGCTCACTTAAGTTTCCGTCATTTGCATTGTATTTCATTTGGCTGTTTACAGGAGGCCAGCTATATCAAGCCACTAGGCATCTTAACGGGAAGGTTAATTTTTCCTTGCTTTTACATATTTATCTTTTTATATATATAAAAAAATATGTTGTAGATCTTGGCAATTCAACACAGTTCAGCAGTGACAGCAATAGTTATTTTACAGATTTGCAAAACAATGTAATCTCTGTAGTGCAATGTGATGTGAATTCATATATATTCATAGGATTAATTATATGTACCACAACAGAGATCGGTGTTGCCGCGCTGATCCCCTAGTTGACAGCTAAAGTTAACCATTCAAATAATCCCCAAATCTATGAATCCTAATGTAGACCTTGAGAAACCTTTCAAAACTCTGTGTGTTTCTGTGATAAAACACACTGATGTGGCTATTCACTGCTACATTCAATTAGTGAAAATTTAGCATGTAAATGTTGCTGTCAGAATCCTGCTGCTATTAATGGTGTTTCTCTGCAGAGCAGGAAGCTGATGTGCTGTTGGCTTCCAGACAGACTCTCAGTGCTGACCACGTTTCTGGCTTTGATGTAAAAAACATTCTATAATTTGGGGCTGTTAGAAATTGGACATGTTTGGCTGAGATCATAAGAAATTATTGAGACCTTGGTTAAAAGCATTGCAGTATGGAGAAGGGCCCTTGCAAGCAAGCAGGCACTGCTCCTGCAGCAAGTAATTAAGCAGGGAGCTAGGATGGTTTTAGTTAGACTCAGGACTGCCGTAATGACTTTGGGCAGACGGTCAATGGGTATAACTTGGCAGGAAGTGACTTGGCAAGGAGTTAGGAATTACAGCACTGGACGTCAAACCTGGTACCGCAGGACCAGCTTTTCAGGGAATGTAGCTTCAAGGGGAACTTGAGAAGTGTTAGAGTGAGCTTCTGAAAAGCAGATTACCTGACAGTAAAATTACTAAGCTATACTGATCCAAGGAAGAATCAGCAGCAAATTGAGAGCACACTAGGCTTGTGATTACTACGTCAGATACAAATGAGATGAAGAACTGGGGACAATTGCTTGGAAATTCTTTTTGCTATAAATGACCAAAGGATTTCAGTTAGGTGTTCAGTTCCCTGAGTGCAGGGACTTGTTGAGTAAGGAAGAGATTGGTAGATTTAGGATATAGTGTGCGTGACATTCCAGTCCCCATCCCATCCTCTACCAGCGTGAGTAGTCTTTGTACTCACATGCAGTCCCGCTCTATACACCTTACTTTTGTCTCTTCCCCACAAATTATTCAGTCTTTCTGCTTTGTAAAAAAATTGGTCTGCCCTTTCAAAGACCAGATGAACAAACTAACAAGGTTCTATCCCTCTGCATCAGTAGCTGGAACAGTGGTTCTGACTGGAACTGTTTGGAATAATCTACTCACAATTCTAATAACAATAAACTCAGCAATATTTCCCCCACACACACACAGTTTGTTTTGGGTTTTCTTTGTATAGTTATACATATAATGTAAGCAGCAGTAAGAGGATTTTAACCTAACATTGTGATAAGCTAAATGGCAGGATAATCAAATTTGAAATGCGATTATATCTTGAAATCTCTTTTTAAAATATCACCCAGGATGTTATGGATGTGTGCTGAGTTACAAATAAATAGCACATGAATCTACCCTGAGCTGATTAATATTGTTCTCTGTAATACAGCTACCACAGAACTCTGCTAAGATTTGGAATTTGCAGCCTTTCATCAACTATTTTTCTGAAGCTTCTTTTTTCTCCCTGGGCACAATTCATTATTAAGATAATCTAAAGAAAACATACAGGCTTTATTTGCCTAGCCAGATAAATGTGACTTGAAATCTGTCTTACCTAAAATATTTGTGTTACACAAGAAAAATAGTGTAAATACAACAACTCAATTAAAAGTTTTCAAATAATTTATACCTAAGAGGTATCACTGAATTCTACCACTGAAGAGCTTCTAAACTAGCTACCTTTAAAATCAAATGAAATGTGATTTGTTTATTTGCAAAGCCTAAAACCATGAAGCTTTTATTTTCTACCTTCTTTGTCATTTACAATAGTTTCAAAGTTTCCTTGAGATAGATGAGCAGCACTTTACAATTACAACTTTTAACGTTTTAATAGATTTAGCCCTTTATAACCAATAAATACAGTAGTTCTCCATCCAGGTGTGATCCGGAGCTAACATTGCGATTTTCTTATTTTCTACATTACAGATTGTGATCAGGCAGTCATCAGCATGATCTTTCAGAACTGAATTGTTAGACTGGAATGACTTAAAAACATTACATTAGCATTTCTTGATAAGTAAGTCCCTGCCAACTAAGTCATCTGTGTATATCTTATGTCTGGCCTCACTGATATAGAATGCATGGTCTTACTCTTCTTTCATTAAGTTTCAACACAATTGCAGAACCTCCCGAGGAGGGCAAGCTAATATGAAATACATGGACATTTACCATGAGTACAATATCACAGGTGACATCCACTGTTTTGTGAAGCCCCTTGGATTGAAATGTGCATAAGTGAATGATTGAAGTTTGTGGCTGCTCAAAAAAAACACTTCATTGGCTTCATCAGACAAAAGTGTAATGCAAATTATTTCCCAATTTAGACCAATTCCAAAATATCCTTACTTTGGTTTTAAATGAGAACTTTTGAAAAATTGAATATAATTTTTCAGCGATATTAAATTAAACATTTGCAAGGGTTTATTTTTAGAATGGCTAGGACATTATTGATTTGATATTAGATCTCTTGTAATAGCAAGAGAGGAGATTAAAACTAAAAGCTAGGATATGAAAAGGGTAAGGTTAAGAATATAGGATTTTTTTTTTGAGTAACTTAGTTTCATCCGTGTACTTTTTTTCAGATTTGTTGTAATTTTTATATTTGCTGTTTCTTATATTTTGTTGTACCATACTTGATAGCATCAAGGCTTTCTCTGTGTCTTGCTCTGCTCCCACAGGCAAGTAGGCTGGGGGTGGGCAAGTGTCTGGGAGGGGGTACAGCCAGGACAGCTGATCCCAACTGATCAAAGGGATATCCCATACCATGTGATGTCATGCTCAGCAATAGAAGTTTGGGAAAGAAGGATGAAGTGAGGGGACATTTGGAGTTAATGGTGTTTGTCTTCCTGAGTAACCATTATGTGTGCTGGAGCCCTGCTTTCCTGGAAGTGGCTGAACATCCACCTGCCCACGGGAAGTGGTGAATGAATTCCTTGTTTTATATTGCTTGCACGTGCAGCTTTTGGTTTGTCTACTAAACTGTCTTTATCTCAACCCATGAGTTTTCTCGCTTTTGCCCTTCCAATTCTCTTCCCCATCCTACCAGAGGTGAGCAAGTGGCTGCGTGGGGCTCAGCTGGCTGTCAGGGCTAAACCACAACAATGGCCCAATTCAATTCCAGAGAATAAAAAATGAGTAGTACTTCAGGTTCTTACAAATGAGTTTGGCAGAGCTATTTGCACCACAGTTCTAGCTATTCCTGATTCTTGTAGAGTTGGCCATCTCTCACTTGTTATCAGATAACCTTTTTTTTTTAATGTTCTAATATTTGGGTGGTGTTTTATGTAGTTTAATATTTACGCATGATTATTAGGGAATATAAAATTAGCAGGCTTCTAATATGTTTAAAGAAATTTTACAGAAATGCGAACTGTAAGAATAAAGTATTGCTGTAAACATTTGCAAATGTGGGTGTATCTGCAACTGTGGGCAGAAACCCCAGTAGCTTGGAATGTGCCTAAAAATTTCTTGTTCTGTTTGCCCACTATTTAATTCCTTCAGAAATAATTCCAAACAGCTTTCTGAAAATTCTTTAATTTTTCCAGTATCAGGTCTTTAAAAAAGAAAAGCCATAATAGTTTCTCAAAGTATCTGAAACACTGCTACAGCTATGGAAATTTCAAATAAGAATTAAAAAAAGAATAGGGTATGACCTCATTAACTATCCCATGGCCATCTGCAAATCTAGAACATGGGGGAAAAAAATGTAGTAATTTAAAATGTGTATATGATTGCTCTAACAACTCAAGCTTAAACCAACCTCCATATTCTCACGAGTTGGTCTTCTTTGGGATTTATTCTAATTGCTTTTTATCAATACATTTTTCTTTCATTTCATTATTCCTGTTATAATTCACAAAGGATATCCTACTCATTAATGAGAATTAGCAAGGCATTATTAAGATCAAATGCCCTTTTTCTTTTTTGCCCTTTTGCTCAAGGGCAACTACTACAGATCTTTCTGATATCCTGGGTAGGAGTAAAAGTAATTTATTTCATGGTAAATTATTCTTCAGTGCCAGAATCCCAATGTCATATGGGGCACTCGGTGACAAACCTGTTCGCAATATTACCAAGAGCGTTTAACAGCGCTCTTTTACGGAAGGATTTCTCTCCTGAAGGTTGAAATGTTTCATTGCTGGAAGCAGCACTACAGCTGGTGTATGAGATGAGAGAGATAACCCTGCTCTCTGCCCTAAAGGCAATTAAATACATCCCTGAAGGGCACAGCTAACTGAAAGTGGATTTTTATTTTGTATGTACAATTTCTGTCAAAACCAACAGGTGTTAATTCTACATTACCAAGAGCAGTACGTGGAATGTAGATTAGTGTGTTAAATCTACTATTGCTTACAAGCAGCAAAGAAGATTCTGCTGGGTTTTTTTAACCCTTGTGAGACTTTGCTGCTTTCATTTGCTCATATAAAAAAGTATTTAGGACTATGATACAGAAAGAGTTCTTGGTTTAGACATCAATTCAAATTAAAAGAAATTATTTGCATCCACAAAACCAAAGATCATTGTTTCTAGAAATTTAGTTGATACTAAATAATAATTTGATACTGCTCAATCCAGTATGTTTTGTCTTAACAGCTTCCCAAGAATTTTAGCTATGGAGCTTCCCTGTTTTGCATTTTGTTTGTTGGGTTCTTTTACATTTTTAGTCCATCTAGTCATTTTCTCAACAGTTACCTGGTACCAGCCCACAGCAGCCTTCCAAGGGGCTGACTTCACCTGGCTTTCTGCTATGTGTATGAACATACGCAATCTGCATACAAGTCCAGTAGATTTGTTCCAGCCCAACTTCAATGCTACTCTTTTGAGCAGTTTGGGACCTTCACTTTTTCTGCACACCAACCATCACATTAATTAAGAGCACCACATACTCTGCAGGCCTCTTTTACATGCTTTTATTTTCCTATCCTCAGTTTTAAGGAGGGCATCACACAGTATTTATTGTTCAGTCTGACATCACCTCGCATATAGTCATCTATTTTTGAATTTGCAGGTATACCTTTTGCTTCTGTGGTTCCTTGAGCTTCATCTGCCATTAAGTTGTCATTGCCTCACATGTTGCTATTTCAATTAAAAAGGGCTTGCTAACATGACTTCATTTTTAATATGCACAGTGAATTTCCATTAAGTATAGACTGGCCTTACTGATGAGGGCTTTGGTATGCAGAACTAAACTGGCCAAACAAGTCAGTCAAAAACTAGAACATGAAAATTTCTGTTGAGGCTTTTGACATGCCCATGCAACTGGCTTCTGAAAAGACCTTCTTATCTGAAAGCTGGAATTCTTTGGAAAGAGTGAAATGCTGAGTTTTCCTCTAAAAAGAATTAGGTCCATCATACAGTGCCTAAATATGGTGGTAGTCTTACGATTTTCAAGGTGTACTTAAAGGGGTAAAGTGCTCATTTTTTGTGGAATTTTAGTCTGTAAATTGGATGTCTAACTCCTTGAGACACCTTTACAATTAAAGGATTTCAAAGAATTTTCATACTCCTTAAGTGTTGTATTTATTTGTAATTGTGATGGTGAAACTGCATGTACAAAGCCTTATGCTAACTTTGAACACCTAATACAAAAGGCACACAAGGAGTAAAAGGAAATGATACGGAGAAATGATCTGTAGGCTCTGAAAGAGTTTGTTGGTTTCTCTAATTGCATCTTATCTCCCACTGCATCACACTTAGTTAAAACAGCAAGAAAGAGATCAAAAAGGTAATACAGATGAGATACTGCTCCCTCAGAGGTTCAGGATTTTTTCAGTCCAATTAAATCTAGGGTGTCTGGAAAAAAGCAGGGAGGAGAAGTAAACAGTGCTGTCATGACAAGATAGTAATAAAGTATTTATGCTGAAAGATTGAGAAAGAAGGCCTTGCAGTGTATCAAGCATGAGGATATATTAGCTTTTTAAATAATACAGCCATCCTGGTCTTCTGTCTCATTTCCAAGGGGAATGAAAATATGACTAGCAGCCAAAAAGTGAATTTTATTAAAGTTGCTTGTTGTCCTTTTGTATTACTAATTCCCAGGAGGTTTTTTGTTGTTGTACCAAGAAACCTGTTATTAATTAGCTGTATTTCTAGGAGACGCTGCTTTCCAACAGGTGACTGAGAAGTCTGGGCAATCTTACTTAATTCCTGCTGCTCTTCTGCAAACCCTCATCTAATGTCATCAAACACTCTCCCTTTTCCAGCCAAAGGAGTGTCCCCTGAGGCTGCACATTTTCTAAGCTCCTGAAAAGACTTCCTCCTGTCTCAAAATGAGAATTCTGGTGGACAGGACAGAGGTGTTTGTCACCCACAACAGACTTCTTGTATCCAGAGATCATGCTCTGAAAACTGTTACTCTGGGACATTAACTGTTTGGGAGGAAACTCCAGTAATGTTCATGCTCCAATCAGGTAGAAAACAAATACAAGGTTACAATATCTAACAGTGTTTCTGAACTTATTTTGGGGTAATAGGGAGTAACAATCAGTAAATCAGCTGCTGAGGATCCCACATTGTTCCCACAGTTGAATTAGGTTTTCACTCACATCCTTTGTCCCTCAAAGTGTTGAGCTGTCTAATAGATAACACATTGCCCTAACCCATACCTTGGAATCACCAGATCTGTTGCTTTTTAGGGTTGCATCTGCCCTTCAATCTTTATATCCAAATATTTGAACTAAGATTTGGTTTCATTTGGTTTTGAAAGGAAGGAAAAATTACTACCTAGACTGAAACTATTGTCAATGTATCTTAAATTTTTTTTGCTGTCTGCTAGAATTCACCATCATTTCATATCAAAAAGTTTATTTCTTATAAATTAAATATATTTACTAGTGTGTTATTTCTTGTTTAAAAATGGACAATATTGATTTCTCTGGCTGTTACTTATAAGAGAAAATGCAGATATTTCTATCATGGGAAACTACAAAAAGTGGTGTAATGTCCGGGGTAACATCAACTTTGAAATTTTGAAGTTGACTGGGTTTTTGACCAAATTAACTCATTGTCTGAGGCAAAAAATCTTCTATATCCTTAAGACAAAGTACTTCACTGTAAGCAGGACTTTGGAAGTCAAGCTTCTTATCACAGAGTGATTTTAAAGGATCTGCATAAAGTAAAACAATTATTTAGTAAGATTATCCAGTATGTCTTCTGATCCAATTAACAGAGTGTATCAAATTAAGATAGCAGGCAACAGGTTCAAAACAAGCCAGAGGTTGCTTTTTCTAAAATTGGATGTTTAAACAGCAGAATTGTCTCAATGGGATACTGCAGATACTAAAATCAGCTGGACAGATGATATAAGGAAAAGGAATGCATCAAGCATTATTAAGTATAAAAACATCAGCTTTGACTGATGAGTCATGACCCTTTTTAAATTCTTATTCTGCCTTCAGGTAATTACTCCCATTAATACACTTTAATGTTTTTGGAGACTACTGTTTCTGTCTGGGCCACTCTGTTGTCAGAAGGGGTGATTTCAAATACCTGTCCTCCTGCTGTCAGAGAGTGCTGTGGGAGCTTTACGTCACCTCCCATCTTGTCCTGTTTCAGTGTGCTTCAGAACAACAAAGAAACTGCAGTTGCAGGGACTTTGGAAGTGCTACTAAAGATGTGAGACAAGCCTTTAAGATATTCTTAACTCTGCAATAGCCTACAGTGGCATATGCTTATACTACTTCAATCATGTATCAGACACAGCTAGATCATCATGGCAGCATACCTAGGTTATTAAGTTCCTCTCTATTAAGTCCAACTCAGGCTTTTTAGCAGAACCATGGAAAAAAAGAGGCTACACAGAAACTTCTTTTGACATTGTCGGCTGGGAAGGAATGAGAAATCTGCATTATTTTCAGTATTTCCAATGAGAAGATGCATTTCAGTTCTCAAGATAACTTAGCAAGCATCTGTCAGGGTTTGAGAATACCAGTTGTCACAGAGCAGTGAGGCATATGGTTCCTGAGACAGTGTGTTGATGTGCTGTGAAGAGCATCCTCTTGGGCACAGGAAGGAATGCCTCCCACCCTCACTCCGTGCTGCTGTTAATTGCAGTCATGGCTGAGAAGGAAGGGCACTGGCAGGTACCTCTGCTTAGATGCTTTATGTGACACTCATTGTGGTACCTTGGGACAATGTGGAAATGACACAAAAGTGGAATAATCCTGTAATAAAATTGGATGTAGTAGATTATGTTCATATTGGTGATAAAAACTATAGAAATTTCATTTAATAAAGATTTCATGATAATGTGAACAAAGTTTGAGCTTTAGACATCAGTATAAAAGGCGTGAGAAAACCAACTGTGAAAAGAGAAAAGGATGCAAGCAAAGGAAGTTTTCAGGAAAAAAAAAAAAATCAAACTTTGTGGTTACACTGTCACTTTGTCTGTTTCCATAGCAAAGGTTAGCTGGTAATATGGATGTATAGCATCCTTCTGAATGCGTATGAAGCTAACATATTCTAAATCTCTGACCCAAGCATGTTGGTTTTTTAGAGCTGTAAGCATTCTTTACTCTGTGTGTTAAACTTTGTGTATCAGTATTTTCTGCTGGCATCTTTCCCCTTAGGGCATCCCAGCCCAGTTCCCAGAACTATCAAACTAAATAAGGCATTCAGTAACTGAGAATAGTTTTGGGTTTGCACCCTTAAGTTTTGTCTAGGTGTGTCACAAACTGATAAGATAGTATCTGCTTTAATGTTGAGAGGGCTTCTTGGTTCTCTTATCTAGGGATACTAGTTCATAGCTTTTAAAGGTGTCCTGAGCTTAAGAATGTCGAGTATTCAAACTAAAGTTATTAACAGCAAGCTGTGATTTTATAATAAACCACAAATATGCAAAACTACTCCTTAAAACAAAGCATAGAATCTTTACTGGTTGTCCCCCAGAGGAAGTGTGTGCATCAACAATAAGATCTATTCTGTTACTGGTTTTAGGTATTACTCCAATTAGAGGATGCTGACTAAGCATGACAGTGGCACATATACTTCTATCTGAAAATAAGAAAGGAAAAGCAAAATATCCCTTGAGTTTCTCCTTTAAAGCAATCATGACTAATAATTATCTCCATAATAAGTGCTTTATAATTCAATGTCACTTTAAACAGCTTGGATTATTCACCCACACCAGAATTTATAGTATCTGCTGTTTTATCTGTAATCAGCACAAAAATACATCCTTTACATGTTCTATTGGGTGAGCAAATAAAAAAAATGGAGCTGATCTTGTTTAAAATACATATATATTAAGCCTACTTATTCCTGCATCTGCCTGAGATTACCAGATCTATACAAACAAGATCTGACCTGTTCAGTACCACGTTCTGCATTAGTAGAGGAAAAGGCAACAGACAAGGTTGTACTGAGCAATAAAAAAAAAAAATAAAAAAAAAAATTAACTAATATAGAAAATGGCAAACCACCAAGAATTTGTTTCTCCCCAGATAGTTCTGTTCTTTGCTTACCTAGTCTGGAGCAATTCTTCTGTATAAAGTGTTCAACTGGCTCTTCGCATTTCTGCTGCTCTGCTCTCTGTGTACCACTTTAGCATAGCTGGATTTCAAATACCTGACTAAATTTGTATTGGTAGTGGAAGGATTTAGCTAACTGTGGATGCTCCTTTCCTGGTGAGGTTCTGCATGGTGTCTGCAGGAGAAGGGAGGAATGCCTACCAGAGGCCTCTCAAAGTCCTTCAACAGATGCTTGCTCTAGGGAGTCAATTTCTCATTCTTCCACTTGTGTTATTAGCTTCCAATTTCCTGATGGTCAGTCTCCTGAGTGTAGCTATAAATAGCTTGCTTTCTAGACATGGAATAATTTCTTTTTCCTTTTGAAGCTTGACAGAGATGTATAGCTTTTTCTTAGTTTATCTTGTGCTGTAATCTCTTCTGTGGTTTTGGATCTCCAGTTCTGGTTGCTCCCTGATATCTTGTAATGGGTTCTGTCAAAGTTCCTTAGTTGTCCATCCAAGTCATTAATTCAATATAAGTAATAAATTAATCAAAGGTTTCTCAAATCAAAGGCTAATCAAAGGATGCCTGTGTATGTAGTCTCTTTTAAACATGCATTTTATAATAGTCTCATATTTCTGTTGAGGTGTTATAATCTTTAACCTTACTAGATACAATTTCATGAGTAACTCTCTCATCCTAACAAATCTATTAGCATTTTTAGTTTCACGTAACTTTCTGAATGTTGCTATACGCTGAAATTCTCCTTCTCAAAGAGTCCCTTTGCTCTTATATAGGTGTCAGAGCCTTGCTTGAATACTTTCAAGGCTCCGCAACAATGCCTGTTGTTCCAGCTCCTTGGGAACCCTCCCCCTGTCTCTCTGGGTTAACATAAGCATAGCATTGTCCTTTCTGTGACCATGCTCTCTTGGAATACTAGTGAATGGTATTGGTTTCTTGAAAAAAGAGCTTAACTGAATTCACAGTAAAAAACCCAAATGTTGGAGTTCCTGCAACATCTAAAATTTCATTGCAGACACACTGCTCTTAGGGGCTCAATGTCTTCAGCAATTTTATATGCACTATAAGGGAATGTATGTGATCTCCCCATTATTTTAGTAATATGCAATTCGTGGCCATCAGCATCCTCTTAAATCTTGGCCTTCACAGTCAGTGGGTAGTTGGCTGGAAAATAGTTCCCCAGTTGCTTTATGCATAAATGCCAAGTCAAAAAATGATGTTTGCCACACTGAGGCAAGGCTTTTGTTTCTGCTAGGTATAACATGATTCTGCATCAGTCTTCCAGTGCTCTGAAGATTGCTGGGCATTTGTAGCTGTACAGACTGGCTGTGACAGCATATAGTCTACCTGGTGGAAAGTGGTTAAGACATCATTTGATTTTTCCCATGATAAAGAGATTAACACAATATAGTGCATAAATACTGCACTGAAAAACACATTAATAATCTCATTTTACAAGTCATAGAAAACAATGTAATTTGCATTTTGTATATTTATTTAGCAGCAGCATCGTCAAATAACTTCTGTATTTTCCACAGAGAAGTTTGCAGCTCAGTAGTCTTTGGAAATGAGTGTGAACCCTTTCAGTGTATTATCTGTTTCTCTATACCCATACTTTGGGCTTGTCTCAAGTGAGTATAGACTGCCTTCACACTGAGTCTTACAGCTCCTTGACAGAATGGATTTACTTTATGATCACCGTTAAAAATATTTGGCTGCCCCTTTTTCACAGTTTGGTTGTTTTCCAGAGCTGCTTATGCAGAGTTGCTGTTTCTGTCAGATGAAATATAAAGGCACGTTACCTTGTCTGACAGAAACAGTAAGCATCAAGGATTTCCTGAGAAGAAACATCAATATGAAGCATGTGAAGTTTCACATTTCCCAACACTACTAATTACATTATCACCTTAACATCGGCTTCTAATAATAGCTATTACTAAAATGTGTACTGCTGTTTATCTTCTTTAAAGAGAATTCATCTGACAGACTGCACAGCTCTTTTATCTCAGCCATTGCCTTAAAGTGACTCTGAGCCTGTTCCAGATGAATCAATGGCAATAATCCAATTTACTTCAATGGTGGGAAGGTTAGAACCACAGTGACAGGAAAAATGTCCTCCTCAAATATATAGTATGATGAGTTAATATTCATGTTTTTAAATTGTGTACTTGTTTGGGTTTTTTTTTTAATTTTTATTTTATTTTCAGTTTGAAATTAGGTATGACATGCATCCTGACTACAAAGATAAGTAGGGCAGCTGTCGGGAAAAGTGAAGTTTATTGCACTGAAAAGATTCCATGTTATACCTGATCTTGGTTATCTATTCAGATCCTTTTTTCAAATTGTAGCTGATATATATCTTGTTTGTTTCTGAGAGGGGAAGGTTGTAGTACCTAATAAGAGGGCAGCACTATATGGTAAATGAAAAAGAGAAACCATCCTGTGGATGAACATGAAAGAGAGGGAACTTGTTCTGCTTACAAAGGTATGATATATGTATATATGAATGTTATATATTTGTATGTTCAGCGAAATAGGTAGTGAATTGAGGAAGTGACTAAAGGAACAAATGCAACCAAGTGCAGCACAGTGTTTTCAAGATACTCTGAAGATACCAAAGGTTCATGAAGTATATACACACAGTGGTCCATAGCAAGTGTCACGAGTGTTCAGCAAACAGCCTGAATGAAGTAATCTGTGCTGAAAAGTCTAGATAAGATCCTAAAATACTATCAGTAGGAATAAATAGAAAATGATGGATGCTGAACACATTGAGGGAGAACATCAACATCTAAGACTAACTTGCACATAAGCATCATTTGCAAAAATTTCCATTTCACAGTTTAAGTAACTGGAAAAGCAGAGAACTAATGGTATAGCAAATACAAAGTCTTATTAAGACCTACTGTTAAAACATCTAAGAGAAGCCAGAAACAGCTGCAAATTTGGCAGGGAAAGAAACTGAATATATCAAGGGTGAGGGTTACTGACCTAAGGCATCTAAGGCATGGCAGCACATAAAGCTTTGCATGAGCTGGGATGGACAGAAGAAAATGTAAATGAAATTTTGGGGTCTTGCTGCAAGAATATGGCAAGAGCTACTGAAGTAAGACTGAGGTAACAGGAAAATCACTGGAGCACAAAACTATGAAAGCCCAAGGAAGCAATAAATAAGCCATAAATAATTTAGTGTGTTTGAAAACACTTCAGTGATCAAAGGGGGAGGAGAGCAGAGAGAACATCTTTGGGTATAGCCAGCCCCAGTTTATTAGTGAACTCTAAGAAAGTAGTTCAGAAGAATTTGAGAGGTGAAAACAACAGACTACTTATTTTCCCTGGCATTATAGAGTATTAGAGTGAAGAATGTGAATTCAGAGCTTGGATGACAACTGTCAAGTATACACAAACAGGACTGTAATAAAGATTCTGAATTCAGTTAGAAGTGAATCATGTTTGGAAAGCCCTTAAACTTTGAAATTCTGCACTAGATGCAGAATAAAAGAATGTAATTTCTCATGAAATTGTTCACCCTCTGCTCCTTTCGTTAAGTACCAACAGAACTGACACCAAACTGCTCAACGCCTCTGAATGATCTCTTCATATCACAGCTCTTCCTTCTTCATCCTATAGAAATCTTGTTAAATAACCAGTTCATAGAATCATGGAATGGTTTGGGTTGGAAGGGACCTTAAAGATAATCTAGTTCCTCCCCCCCTGCCGTGGGCAGGGACACCTTTCACCAGACCAGGTTGCTCAGAGCCCCATCCAACCTGGCCTTCAACACTGCCAGGGATGGGGCAGCCACAACTTCTCTGGGCAACCAGTGCCAGTGCCTCCCCACCCTCACGGTGAAGAACTTCTTCCTTACATCTAATCTAAATCTACCCTCTTTCAGTTTAAAGCCATTGTCCCTCGTCCTATCACTACATACCCTTGTAAAAAGTCCCTCTCCAGCTTTCTTGTAGTCCCCCTTTAGGTACTGGAAGGCTGCTATAAGGTCTTCCCGAATCCTTGTCTTCTCCACGTTGAACAAGCCCAACTCTCTCAGCCTGTCTTCATAGGAGAGGTGCTCCAGCCCCCTGATCATGTTGGTGGCCCTCCTCTGGACTTGCTCCAACAGGTCCATGTCCTTCTTATGTTGAGCTGAACGCAGTACTCCAGGTGGGTCTCACCAGAGTGGAGTAGAGGGGGGCAATCCCCTCCCTCGACCTGCTGCCCACGCTGCTTTTGATGCAGCCCAGGATAGGGTTGGCTTTCTGGGCTGCAAACATACATTGCTGGGTCATGTTGAGCTTCTCATCAACCAACACCCCCGAGTACTTCTCCTCAGGGCTGCTCTCATTGCCCAGCCTGTATTTGTGCTTGGGATTGCCCCAGTTGTGTCCTGGTAGCTTTTGTGTTTAGCAAACATTAGTTATTATGTTCTAATGCTTTACAGTGCACAGTTTGCAAATTACAGAAGGCTGTTTCGCACCAATTAAAAAAATGTAAACTTTTGCAATACCCATGTTTCCTAACTATTCCTAAACGAATATCTATCATGTCATGCAGCTCATCTTTCAGCATAACGATCATTTTAAAGCTCTGCTGCCCCCAGTTTCTTCCGTATTTGCCATAATTGCATAACAACAGGGATTTCTCATCCTGTGGTACATAATGTGGATTTTCTTAACAAAATTCATATAGAATGTATTGATATAGGCATGTCAGCTATAAGTATAACACAAAAACATGGGAAGGATTAGAAATGCAATAACATTTCAGGTGTACTCTTGAGAAGGAGAGAAACTGAAGCAACCGTACTGTGATACAGAAGCCTATTGCCATAGCAATTTCTGTAGCTCTCCATAAGAAGAACAGAGATCAAGTCTATTAGTTATGCCACAGATTAAGGCGCATGTCAAGCTTGTCCACACTGTGTAATACTGCTATTCCTAACTATCTTATGGTACACTCTACAGCTGCTCAGACTGCACTAGAAAGGTTATTAGAATTGATTAGTCCTGTTAGAAAATAAACAGCTGAAACAATATCTTGAAAATAATGAAGTATCTGTGTTACTACAGTACTAACAAATAGGTTGTGGAAAGAAAGTTTAACTGCTCTTGTCTAATAGTTAAGGATAGCATAAATATATAAAATATACTCATCTGCATATGAGTGGCTCAGTAGGATAGAACATATGTACCCAGTTGTTTATCTACCATTCAACAAATTAACTAATTAAATATAGTTGGAGGGATTGACGTTTAGGGGAAGCAAGGTTCAGTTTCTCAAAACAGCCAAGAAAACCATGATATTCAAGTTTATCAACCCATTTGGAAAAGAAGCAGGAGTTTCTTTAGCGGTAGTGTTTTTGTTTTTTGAGTCCTTTGCCATCTTTTTTTTTCTTTTTTTTTTTTTTTTTCCCCCCTGAAACTAAATCTTATAGTCAATGGTTCTCATTTAGAAAGAAATGAAAGGGGTTAGACTGATCAGAAACTCATACTAATCGCATAGAATTACTATTTTAGGTGCATGGACAGAATAATGAAGGTAAACCTCTTGAAGTATTTTGTAAGAACAAAATGGAAAAAACAGTCTTGGACCCATTACGATAAAAAAATTGTCATTGAGGAGGAGGGGTTTCAATGACTTGGGTTTTCATGGGACTGCAAAGCAAGATTTATGTCTTTTGGTTTGGCAGAACACAAAGCTGCCTAAAGTACCAAAGGAGATAAACTGAGTATATGAAATTTTTTATATTACCCTTAAGACTTATTTCTGTATAAGTGTTCTTAATGATTAATATTTCCTTTGATTCAAGTTGTCTGTTACATTCCAATCATTTTCATGAAGACTGCCTAGATTTCCTAAGCCTTGCAGTTTGAGGCACTAAAGATTCAGTGTTGTGCCAGGTGGTATAATGGAGGGTAGAAATAGATTCTGGAGACTGTACCTTTGGTTTTCTGCTCCATTACTAGCTACACTCCCCACTCCCACCTCCCCCCCCCCCCCCCCCCCCTTGTTTTTAATGTATCACAGAACAGGGTTGTCTGTTAGGAGAGGAGGTGGGGAAGATCAAACAGGGTGGAGCACACAAGGACCTCTGTTGTAGGAAAGCCCTGTTCTATTTGGTGAAGACGTACCCAAAAGCAGACTCACCCTCTGCCTTGTCCTCTCTGGGACATCTGTTATACTTGGTTGTTAGAAATTGTGAGATGTGGGAGGAAGGAGCAGCCTCCTGCAGAATAAATCAGGGATATGTTAAAGAGCCTTTCATTGCTAAGAGATTACTGGAATTTGGATGAGATTGTGTTGAAAAGTCTGGTTGGCTTCAGCCCATGTCCTGCCTCAGGCTGAAGTGCTTGAAATAGCCCTGAGGTTTCCTACGCCAAACCTACTGCGCACAATCCGTGTGGCTGAACGGCATGTATTTACAGCCTGTGGCTGAAGAATAATGATGTCCTTGTCTAGCCGTGGTTAGTACAACCTCCACTCAACTGCACAACGTTAGTTGCAATCTCTGTGTAGAATATATTCTGCTCACAACTTGTACAACAGCATTGCAGCAGGCTCCTGTTGGCTAATGCATCACCTAAGCGAAATGACTGGAAGATTGCAGCTGAATTCCCATTTGACAAATGTCTTAATCATAAAATGTAATAAAAATTGTCACTTCCTCCTGTGCTGCCTATACTTGGAGAATGGTGGCATTGTCACATCAAGGTTAAATTATGTAGGTAAGCAGCAAAGTAATTAATGGTGACTTACAGACACCCACCATAATTATCATTACCACTTGTGGTCCCACAGTTTCTGATTATAGTAGTGCAGTATTTTTTCATAGTGTTAAAATTCAGTCGACATTGTACTGTGAATAAACTCATGTCAAATGCATCAGTAGTGTCTGATACACAGGGATACTTTTTAAAGTATTCTCTCAAAATTAGTGTAGATATTAAAGTTACATTTGTTAGATGGCTGTGGAATCAGTTAAGAAATTGAAGTACAAAACAAAGGGGGAAGAAAAGAAACTAACTTGAAACAATCAACATGAAAACTGTTGAAAGACAGTTTTTGCAAGGTATGTTGAAATTATTGTAGAATTTAACAGTGTTAACCAATCTGGATTTTCAGTTATATAACTTAATGGGACTTGAATTTTCCTTGTTGATAAATCTGAATTGTTGGAATTTGCATATATGTTTATGTAAATACACTGAGAAACACTGAAATCATATCAGTTTCTAAAATGACCTATGGCAAGTAAAAAGTCTTGATGTGAAAATTTTCTTGTGTTACTACAAAACCCTTTTCTCTTGTTTTCAACGTATAGCTATTGCATTAATCAAGGTTTGCTTATGATGGACCTTGCTGAGGATAACTGCCTACCCATAACATAATACCAACTATGAAAATGTCATATGAGACTATTGCTGTTTCTCTAGTGATCAGATTTTATAGCTAGTTATCATTGATGCAACACCTCTGGAGACTGGCAACTTTACCGCGTGCTTAAGACTGTTGTAGTGCCATGACAGAAGCAAATACCCGTCTAACACACAGAATGCATGATATCAATGCAATTTTTTCATTACAGAGATAAGGAAAATTGTAATATCTTTAAAAATAAAGAGACATATTTTACAGTAGCTGAGTATTATATTCTTTGTCTTGTAGGACAACAATATAACTAAGACAAAATCATTAAATATTATTCTGTTTCTGATAGAACCATTAAATGATCGCCAGCAAAACAGAAGTTCCTACACTGTTTCAGAACAGAAATAGCTATGCCAGAATATATTCCAGGTGCATTGCATTGTAAGAAGTAATTGGAGATGCTGTTTACCCCTTCAGTAGATAACTCTTAACAGGATAACTTCACTCAAATAATCTTTTGTAAATAAGCTCACAGCTTGAAAAACAATGAGTATTTAGGTCTGCAAATACTCCTGTAACCCCCATTCATTTTGAAAAATCAGACTTTATTTATGGATGGTCTTTAAAAAAAGTCGAGTTTTCATCTCAAAGAAGATAAAGATACGACTTTTTTTTTCTCCCCTCTCCCATCTCTCATGCATACAGGCTTTGTTTTCTAAAAAACAAACATGTTTTTCATGTTACCTAAAGAATCCTTTCTGTTTCTATTTCCCATATGTTTGGAGCACAAAGCTATGAATTGCTTCTCCTCACAATTTCAGTAGATTTACAGTCACTTTTGAGAAATCTATGAAGATTAACTGGGGCAAATCAGAAGAAATGAGGAGGAAATAGACTCTACTATATGGGGTTTAAGCCTTCACAAAAGGAGGGAGATCACAGAATATTAGTGACAATGGCAATACTTTGATTTTGATAGAAAAAATAAGGAATGTGCATGATCAAGGAAAACATTGGTCACTGTAGGTGTGACTGTCACCGTATTCTTTCCTTCTAATTTTTGTTGTTCTTGTCTCAAAGAAGTGTTAAAGGAGAGATTGAGGAGGAAAGTAGGAATGTGCTGCTAAAACTTTATTTTTAATAAAATTTACATACTTTGGGGGTTTTTTTGTTGTTTGTGGTTTTATTGGGGTTTTGCTTGGAGGTTTTTTTGTGGCATGGTTTTCCTTTCCACTGAGCAATAGCAAACTGCTGGGTCTTAACAGGACACCTCCCTCATGAGGAAAATTGCTCATGTAAAGTATCAAAATATTTTATTTCACATACAACAATTCTGAGAGTGATGGTCAAGCAAGCAACAATTAATTATCTCCTCCTTTTTGTTCCTCATTTAAATGTCAGTGCAGATGTCCTGTCTGAAGAAACAAAAGTCATGTCAGGAAAAAAACTTAGTCAAAAACAAACAAACAAATGAAAACTTCTGAAAGTATTTCTTTTCCTTCTTCAAAGTTTCCTTTCTCTCTAGGGGCGTCTCAGTCATTCTGCATTTAAGTTATGTATTTCCTAATTTCATGAGCCTCTATGAACAATAAAAATTGCCCCCCAAAAGATGATCCAACAAGGGAGAGTTACATGACTTTGGGCATTATGTAGTGTAATGAAGGCTTTGGAAAACTCTTTAAAGAGTTTCAAACAATGTAGCTCAGAAGTTGGGGTTTTTTGCTAAATATTGGGGATGGTGGTGAACAAATCTGTGTAAGATTCTAAAAAATCACAGGTCAAGCCCACAATAACTATTGAAACAGAGACTGCTCACAGATAAGTATGAATGCATGGTGCTACTTCCTGAAAAAAGGAAAAGTATCTTCTATCACTATTTGACATTTACTTCTGCAAGTTTATTCATTCTCTGTCATTCAAAGGGGCTCTTGTAGCTATCTCCACTATGCAGCAGAAGGCTGTCTGACAATGCAACAGGAAGACATGCAAGACTGATAAATTTTTATTTATTCTAAGCGATTTGAAAGAATGTGGTAACCCAAATATTCCATACAGATGACAGGAAAGAAAGAATTCTGTGAAAATTTATGCCCTTCAGAATGGTCTTGGTAACTTTTAAGGACCAGATAATTAATAATAGATCTTCTTGACACTACTTTGTTAGTTTGATTTATTTAGATTCAAGAAACAGATACATTTATTCGTGGAGGTTAATCCTAATTTCAAGTATTGATTTTCTTACCCAAGGACATGACTGTTTTTTTAAGTAAAACATTGCCTTGAAAAGTCTCTTAAACTGTATTTATTTTCTGCTTGGGGTTAGTTAATTTTTTTTTTTTTTTTTTACTTAAAATATCTCTTCATTTTTAATGCTAAGTGTAATTCCATAAGAAATGGAAGAGGATGTTATTTTACTAAATCAGAGACTGTATAGCCCTTAATCTACCAAAGTATATTTAAAAAAAAAAAAAACAAAACACAACAAAAAAAACCCCAAACTTGGAAAATTCCATCTAAAAACTCTTATAAGAATAGTTAGAAGTTACTTGGTCATCTCTTATTATCACAGACTTTTAAAAACTAGAATGCAAAGGTCTTTCTTTGTACACACAGAATTTGTACTCTGGAAGGATGAATTTAGGAATCTGACCAACCTTGGCATTTTCTGATCCTCCAGAATGATAGACTAACAGTCCTCCTGTGGTCCATGAAAGATTGTGGTAAATCCCTGAAAAGTAAGGCAAAGCCTGAGGATATTTTTGTCTGAAGACTGAACAATAAATAGGGGAATAAAGGAAGAAAAGCTGTAGCCTTCTGTTTTCCAGCCCTGAAGTCACTCCTGCCATGAATCTCCAGCCATGCGATTCTTTTCCTACCAACTATCAGCCTGACCTTTGGTTGCACAAAGGCTGTGTTTGTGATGGTACCATTGGGAATGTATTGCTTTAGCTATTAAATGTGTGGACTTCTGAGTTGATTTATTTTTTTTCTCACACTTCTTTCTGGTAAAATACAGGGTGCAGATTAGGGCAGGTCTCAATAAACTTGAAGAATGAGTTGGACCTCCAAGTGGGGGTCTTGACTGAAATACTTCTGATCTCATTAACTTTTGCTGTAAAGTTATTGTTTGCAGCACTTGTGTTTATCTTGAATTTTGAACTCTGTTGTTAGTTAAAAAGACTGGTTCAGGTTTTCTATGGGTGTCTGATGCCCTAGACAGACCATGTAAGTGCTGCTAGTTCCTAATGGTGTTTCTATTACAGATCAGATCACTGCTCTACATTTTGTAATATTCAACCTATCCATGGTTCTTTGCCCCAGACCTTTAATAGGAGCCTCTGGCAGAAGTGATTTTTTACTACGCTCCTCCTTCACTACATTGGTGTGAGATGTCGGAGGAGACTGAGATGAAAATGCTGAGACAAACTAAGATGTCACAGCTCATGACTTTTTTGTGTCTATGTGCAGAAGAGATATGAAAAACATCTAGTTGTTATGGTCAATTTTCTTTTTAAGGTCACTTAGCTTTTTAGGGATTTTACTTAAAAGTGCAAGCAGTGTTCCTAATTTAATGGAAAGCTCAATAAGGTGGGTTTGTTTTGCCTCATAATAATGAAGAGGGAATGTTCATTACAGAAATCCTATTAATACCTAACCAGTTGTTATGTTGGTCTATAATTTGTGACCATACTTACCCAATGTGAGATTTTGTTCACTTGTATGTATTATTAAAATCCCAAATTAATATAGAAGCTTAATAACTATTTCTTCATGAAGCTTGTACCTGTTAAAAGTCGTTATGTGCCACGCTTAAAGATTGGCATCACATGAAGACACAAGGAAATAATCATGTTTCTACTTTATATATCACTTGTTAGTTTTTAAAGTTTTAGTGGAAGTCAGTGTTCTGAAAGTCTTTTGCCCTTTTGAGTGATTGTGTTTGGCTTGCTTACCACCAGAATTTTTTAAAGGAAAATGAACATGTTTCTACTTGTGACTGATTCAAGTAGAGTACTCTGTAAACAACCATTTCTCATAATACTTTGAATTTGCTTTGAAGATTCATATGCTATATTTCATTCTCTTAACGTAATATTTGCATATGTATGTTTCCCACATTACTGAGTGTCCACTGTATATCTGTAAAAAGATAACTTTGCACTCATTAGTGACATTTCTAAGTTCTTTTAACTTATTCTGTAGCTTGTTTAATACATTCAAGAAACAAAATGATGATGCATAGTGGTTTTATTCTGCTTACAGTAACGAATTTATTTTTTTTAAATTGTGCTTCTCTTACGCGCTGTTTCAGTGCTAGCTGGTGTCTTAGAGCAGGGTCCTCGAGCCTTTTCATTTCTTCACAGCTCTGCTACTTGCAGATTGTTCCTAGGTTCCGTTATGCTTTTCCAGTTCCAGAATAACACAGTATGAAATAACAGATGAAAGCCACCTTTGCGAGGCCTTGCTTTGCTTTGCTATACAGCTTAACAGGAGTCAACTCAGTACAGTGTTAAAAGATTTTAAGATAATTTTCTGTAGTCAACAGCTGTTCTTGTTTTGCAGAGGGTGTGATTTGGTCCAACAGATGGACATTCATGGTATCTTACACCTGTGCTCTTCGGGGTCCTGATTTATCACAGTAACTCATTGAAACCACTGAAGTTAAACAGGCATAAAACTGTAGTGACACAGTGATGAATTAGGTTTTTATTGTAGTTGTGCAGAGCAGTCCAGACAGCTCCAGAGATAATAAAGTATGTTGTTCTCAGAATTTAGGAATCAGTCTAAAGTCTTGTTCTGTAAGCTTTAACATTCTCAGCTTGATTGGTCAGTTATATTGATGTTTTTCTGAGGTCACAAAATAATTCAGTCTCAACAGTTTAAACAACCTTTCTTTTTCTTTTCTTTTTTTTGAGTTGCTTTTTGTTATTAAGTATAGTTTCTATAGGACACTGCCACAACTGTTGTATTGTGCATCTGCATGCAGCCAGAACATCTGGGGAGCTCATTCAGAATAAAGAGAGAGTAGAAGGAGAAAGAATAAGCAATGTTACCGTTTCTTACTTGTGGTCGGTTTTTAACTCTACCAAAAATGAAGGAATACAAACTTCCTGAGAACACTGAGAGGCAGAGTTGTTAATCTTACACAAAGTATTTAACATCAGGTTGAATCTAACACTTCTGGGGTTTTGGCAAAGGACAAGTAGTACAGATTGCTTCAGTACACCAGGCAGCTTCACTGATCATCTCATAAATCTATTTAGATTACAACTGTGGTAAGTGCAATTCATGTCATTAATAGTAAAAATAATAGTAAAAATTGAAATATGATGGACTCCGGATGGATTTATAAATACGTGCCTCCATCTGTGAAGTAAGTGCACATGGAAGCTTCCCTTACAAATTTAAAGAGAAGAAACAAAAGTTTTCTTTTAGCACAAGCCAAAATCAATAGGGTAAATGTAACTTGTTTAACATATACCTACGTGGAATATATCTGCAAAGAAAATAATGATGTTACAGCAGAACTTGGCATGCCTGTGCTGGTCTAATCGAGCTAGCATAGATCGTAGCAGTAGTGCTGATTTACTGAGAAGACTCAGAGGGATGTTATTACATCCATAAATTTAGGCCTCGTACTACTTTGCCCCATCATGTGATCTGATGCCACAGCAGAACTCAAACCATGTGGTGATATTCCTGTCAGAACTGCACCCATCCTTGTATTACAAGATTACTTTTTTAAAACATTGTATGAACTAAGGGTCTTGATGCAAGAAAATATCTTGCTGACATTGCTGGACTGAGTGGGAGGAAAGAGTCCATGGTGGCAGCCCACTGTCATACCTAGTTTTCAGTTTGCATAAAGTAGGGTATAGCACTTTGTTATGCCTCTTAGAGCATCCAAGGATGTCCTGTATTTACAGACATGAAGAAAGCTGGTCTTTTAAGGCTCATTGTGATGCAAATGGAGAAAGAACAAGACAGCAGTCTTTCTTCAAACTCAGGAAAGCTGAAGGCATAAAAGTTTGTCTGCTCATAGGGATATTTCTCATCATACTGCTATCTGCAGCATGAAATAAATCCTGTCAACAGTCATTTTGCTTCTTTGCATCAAAGAGTATTTTGTACAACTGGAAAAGGGAGCTGGAGGTATAGGTCTGTGGTTCTGCTGTGTCTATCAGCTTAGATTGCCTTTAAAGTACCCAATGATACATGTAAAAAGTGCCAACTATCCTGTACATCTGGGGGGAAATGTAAAGGGTGCTAAGAGCTATACACAGAAGTGATTTTTCTGTAAATGGAACAACTATATTTTATGTGAACAAGATGAAAAACGAGCAAGCTGCTATGAATGATTCACCTAAAAAACAAAATTAAAAAAAAAAAAACACAAAAAACAACAAAACCACAAACAGCAGGTTAGTCTGCTTTGCATTGTCAATCTGTGTTAAGCAACTCAGAACTGACAGTCATGAAGGGAAAGTATTCCACTTCCTTAGGATACTGAGCTTCAATTGATTTTTGCTTAAGGTTGTGAGGATTCAACTCTTCAGACAGTTAGTTAACGTCACCTACTCAAAAAGACCTTTGCAGCGAGTTGGGGGGGACTTGAAGGACATTATGTGATTTGTCCTGGGTTCTGATTTCTCACCTAACATAAATTTACTGTCTGGGGACTGTGTCACTTGGTATGTGAGAGGCCCTCCATAAGACTTCATTGTAATGCAGAACTAAGGAGGATGTTTCTAGCAGTCCAAAGCTGGAATAAAAAGTTGTTCTGAGCCTTCATCTTCTTCCACAGTCATCTCTATACTTCTTTTATGTACCAGGTTATTGGCTATTTTTGGATAGCTAGTGTCTGCATGAGCTGCCCTCCTACTCCTCCTTTATTCTTTAAATTTCAGGGGTCTTGGTTCCACGTGGATGTGGAATAAGAGAGATTTTTTGCAGCATTTCTTAAATGGATCTTGTCAGGATCTATTTACAGATCTCTTTTAAACCAAAACCTCATAAAAAGCACTGTTGTTCTGGAGTTCTGTTTCCATTTCTGGTAGCTTTCAAAGTTTTATCTTTCTGCCTGTTTTGCTACCATTCCTGGCTTTATTTTGGATTTCACATAGTTTTCTGTTTAAAACAAAGGCTTATGCAATCACGTGTTGTGTCTGTTTGCATGTGCTGTAATAGAATACTGCTGAGTCATGTCTAGTGGTTCTCTCTTTTTAGTGCACACAAAATAATCAGCCCACAAACATCCAGATCTCTGTGTGCACAATTCCCCCAGCACCGCCAGCCTCTTTCCGATAAAACCAGCAAGAGGTTTTTTGTCAGGAAAATGCAGCAGTTTGTGCATGTGCCATAACACGGTTGCTAATCTAAATAGGAGTGATTAATATTCTTAATACCTTAAACAGCACACTCAGAAAACTTTGTTTTCTCCACTGGAAAAATACTGTTACTATACCATTCTTTTAACTGTACTGTAAATAGCAGGAATTAGAAAGAAGCCTCAGTGTTGACGAGGTGTGCAATTGCATTGAGTAACAATGGGGAAAAGTTGAGCTCAGGCTAAAACAGTTTTCCTGCTCTGTATATGATGCTAGAGAGATACTTTTCTTCCTTTATTTACAGAAAGAATTTTGCAGATAGGAATCTGTACTTTGGTGCTGAATGATTTTCAGTTTGGCTGCTGAATGGTTTTAATGATTCAACATTAAGTACAAATGCTGAATCCTGCATGATTTTGTACTGTTTCTATCCAGTTTAAATCACCTTTCCGACCAGTGCCTTAGGGATGATATGAATGATATATAAATATGTGGTTTGAAAATATTTTCCTTTGATGTTGAAGAAAGGACTCAGTGTGGGACCTGTGAATGCAACATTTTTTTCTGCTTTGAACTTAGAGTTCAAGCAGTTCTTTGCCTTCAGCATGAGGTCAAACTTCTGCTTCTGTACTTGCAATAGATAGAGAACCCCTGCAATAGATAGAGAACCCCCGAAACACATCCATGAAACTTATGTTCTAAACTGAAGTAGTATTGCCAAACAGTCTGTTTTTAGCCAAACAGGCTCTCTGGGGTACAAGTGGACATTCAAAACGGTGAATCTAATGAGGCAATGGAGACATCTGACTTAGGCCATGTTACATGGGGAAAACCAGCAAAGGTGCTAAGTAACTTAACTCTAGGGGTAATCTTGAACTTGTAAGAAATTGTTGTTGTTTTAAATGCTTCCAAATGTCCTTTTCTTACCAAATCAAAAAAACTTTCCTTTTTGTTCATTTCATATTTTTATTGAGAAGCTAACTCATCTGGATGTTCCCAAAAAAGAATGCTGTTTCAGCAGTTTCTCATGAAATCTGATTTCACTATAGGTCACCATGAGTGCTAGCTGCTCCCCCACTACCTGCTGTTAGCTATAGCCCCGACAAGAACCCTGTGTTCTCCCTGATGTGTAATCCATTGTTCTTGCATTTGCTGACCCTGTGCATTTATTTATATTGAAATATAGTATCCCTAAGCAGGACATATGAAATTTTTGTGAATCAGGATTACATTATTATTGTTGCTCAGGTACCTCTTTTTGGTTACATTACCCTATGAGTTACATAGTGTTAGCTTTCTGTGGAGCATTTATTTTCTGTGAAACTTGCAGAAAGACCCACTCTCATGGGGCATTACTTCACCAAATCCTGTTCCTTCTAGTCATTTTTTTGTGTTATGTTTTTAATGGATAGTGATATTGAATTGTCTAACATAATTTCTTCTTTTTTTCTATTTATTGGTTTTTCATTAGCAATCATGGTTACAGGAAAAAGAAAAGGATTAGCAGAAAAGTAGTGGCTAGAAGGAACAATTGAACTCAGGCATGTGGGAAAACACAAGCAAAAGTGGTTTTTTTCCCCAGCAATGTGGTGTTGCAAAGTTGTTTTTGTTTTTTCTTTTCCCAAGGCAAGTTTCAGATGTATGAGAAAAACAGTAAGAGCCTTAGCAAAAGGTTTGCTTTATCAACCAAAAATTACTGGCAAACATGCTTTGCAGTAACTATGATGCAAAACCAGAAAAATCAGGTTAAATATCAAGAAGACAAAAAGAATAAAATACATTCATAAATAGTTCAGTGAAAAAAAGAAGCCAATATGTTTTACTGATTTCTATAACCTTTTTAGTATCTCAGTTTATAAATGTAATATGTTTTACAGATATCAATAACCTTTTAAATATCTCAGTTTATAAATGTTTGGCTAAGTCACTATTTACAAGAGTATTTGTGGGGGATACAATGAAGAGATTCTTTGCAAATTCATTACATTTTTATGGGCTTTAGAAATATTTTTAGAAAGTCTTTTATTATCTACATAATATATAAAAAAAACTATGAGTAAGAGCATTCTTTTAAAGCACAAATTTTTATTAAATTAATGAAATCAGTAAAATAGTTAATAATTAATGGCAATTTAAAACAGCAAATAGCAAATATTCTATAGCTGAAAAATGAACCAGGGTTTAAAACTTACTGTAAAAATGCACTTAAAATTGTAAAGAAGAGAAAGAATGTCTATCTGCAAATGATTTATAAGCAGAGGAAAAGATTCAGTTTTGAAAATGTTCACACCTTTGAGTACATTTGAATAGGTATGCTTGTGTACGGTTTATGAATATCTCTGCTCTGAAAGAGTACCAAGTCTACTACAATAGTGTGCATGCCACATTGGGACTTCCACTGAAGCCAACTAGCATCCCCTGGGATAAAGTCTTCTTAACTACTTTTTCCTTTTTGTTCAATGAAATGCATTTGTATGAGTAATGATATAAATGAACCTGACTTGTTTAAGAATGATGGTATAACACATCCTAATGATGTCCCTGTTTTCTTTGAAGTTGATAGAAAAGCATCATTATCTAGAAATTCATAAAAGGTAAAAGAGCCTTCAGATATTTTTTTAATGTTTTAAAGCAAGGTATTGCAAGAATATATAAATGTGGAATCTTTATTTTTATGGCATTATATGCAAAAAGATTTCTTGTTCTGTAAGAAACAGTCTTACAAAATGGACCTGTTAATCTTGACATGCAGTATCTACATCTATATATAAAATTCATTGAAAATTCAGTAAACACACTGAAGGCACAAGATAAAAGTTGAAAGTTTCAGAAGAAATGGGAATTATACACACTACTGAGCACAATAAATCAACAATATGGAAATTGTCCAGTATAAAAATAAACTGTTTTTCAAATACCCTGAATGCAAGTAAGCTATATAATATATAACAGAGAGATAATTGGATTGCACTGCAATCTAGCTTAAAAAAAATAAATCTTGTAAATTCTTAAGAGTGATGTTATCCATTCTCCATAAGTCTTGGAAATGATGACACACCTGGATTTCCAAGTATCAGCTGAAAGAAACAACAACAGTCTCAACAACATAGTGTAAAATAAAGCTCCCTTCTATTTTCAGTTTTTAACTACTTTTCTTCCTGAAGGAAGTCAGGGGACATTCATAGCCTGTAGAGGAGGGGAGGAAGCAAGAGTATAAGGACAGACATACCGTACGAAAGCAAGAAGTCTGCCTAGCGCACCATTTTGTGGCCAAAACTAGAAGCCTAGAGAAAAAGATGAAAGAGTGTGAACATACAGTGATGCATCCTCAGGATTTTCCAGGCTGAAAAGATTAAAGATTTGGAGATTCCGTGCATTATAAATACTATCTTTGGTTTTACTCATGTAAATATTAGTGGTTTTTTCAGTGCACTCTTGTTCCACGAACTTATCTAATTGATTAATGAACTCACAGCATCTTGCAGCAAAGAATTCCTCAGCTTAATTACCATGTGCCAGGAAAACCACCTCTATCTGATTGTTTTGAACCTGTCACCTCCTAGCTTTAATTGATGTTGTCACTACCTGTACTGGAGGAGAGTAAAATATATTTCCTAATTGCATTTTCCATACTGCTAATGATTTTACAAACCTCTATTCTCTTCCTCTTTCCACTCTTATTTTTCTCTCTTTCAAGGTTTAGAAACAAACCAACCAACCCACAACACCTATGCATAGAAGAAGTGTTTGATGTGGAATTCAATCTAGACTTTTAATCATCCTTGATACCCTTCTCTGAACCATTTTCAGCATTACCTGCTTTCTGAGGAGAAAAGACAAGGATGCTACAAGGTCTTCAAGATGGGAGAGAGATGTGGATCTATACAATGGCAAAAGAATGATCTTTTCTCTCCTAATAAAGTGCTTGGATTGATGGAACAACAAGGAGACAGCATAAAAAACTCTGAAGCTCATTATGTCTTCCAAGGAACTTCTTGTGCCTGGTGTTAAATCAGCCTATCACATTGAGTTGCTAATTATAAATTTTTTGCAGGAATGGAAACTTGTTCAATTTCTCTCTCTAGTGACATATCACGTTGTTCTTATTGAAAACTTGGGTCCTATTAATTTCAAATACAAAATTTGCCTAAATTGTAGCTCTGCAAGTTTCCCAGTCTAGCAGTTTATTCTCAGATGAATTTTTATTTATAATTTCAAGTGATGCAGATATTTCATGCTCTCAAAGTGTGGCTGGTGGCAGCAGGGCCAGTCATACTTGGAACTAGTTGGTACAAAATGCTTTCAAGAGAGTGTCGTGGTTTAACCCCAGCCAGCAACTAAGCACCATGCAGCCGCTCACTCACTCCCCCCCATCCAGTGGGATGGGGGAGAAAATCGGGAAAAGAAGTAAAACTCCTGGGTTGAGATAAGAACGGTTTAATAGAACAGAAAAGAAGAAACTAATAATGATAATGATAACTAATAAAATGCCAACAGCAGTAATAAAAGGATTGAAATGTTCAAATGATGCGCAGGGCAATTGCTCACCACCCGCCGACCAACACCCAGCCAGTCCCGAGCCGTGAATCCCTGCCCCCCCACTTCCCAGTTCCTAAACTAGATGGGACGTCCCATGGTATGGAATACACTGTTGGCCAGTTTGGGTCAGGTGCCCTGGCTGGGCATGAGAAGCTGAAAAATCCTTGACTCTAGTCTAAACACTACTGAGCAACAACTGAAAACATCAGTGTTATCAACATTCTTCACATACTGAACTCAAAACATAGCACTGTACCAGCTACTAGGAAGACAGTTAACTACATCCCAGCTGAAACCAGGACAGAGAGACATGCTAAACACCAGGTGAATGTTCATGGTTTCAGGAATAGCTGAATACACTAAGGTAATTTCTTTGGTAGTTCCCCATGATCCCCCTCAAAATGTCAGTCCGTCTCCTCTGAGAGTTAAAATAGGCCAAGTTTTGTGTTATCAGCTGTGCTTTGTCAAAACCGGCAAGTTTGGGAGCTTTGAAGCTGGGCTACTTTTTGCTTAGTTACACTAGAACAACGATATGTAGCTTTACCCTTAGAGGAGGTGCACAGTCACCTCGCAGTTGTGCAGCAGTACAAGGCAAGCAAAATACTATTTGTGACTACAGCCATATTTCCCAAGGAAGGGTAGCTCTCTTTAAATGACGCATTATAGAGTATTAGACAAAAATTAGTATGTCATATCATCTAAGTATATAAAACATGCACAAAGGGCAGAGAACATATGGCAAACCTCTCTGTTACCTAAATGCCTCAGTTCTTAGCTGTGCCAGATTTGATGTGGCTTAGAATAACTGAGTAATGAGCTTTCTTATGCACACATTCATACACACACAAACCAGTAACATCCCACACTACTGATATTTTCTGTCACTAGACACACTCAGGCTCAGGAAGCCTTTTTTTCTAGAAACACAGCATTGCTACTCCTCCAATTTTTAAAGTTGGTTTTTTTTCTCCTGGTGACAGAAAATAACCTGTCTTTTCATTTAGAGTTTATTAAATTATATATTCTTTTAGTTGGTACATGTTTTTTTCTGATTTTTAGATTGCCAGGTTTATTTGTATTTAATCAAATTTAAATCGTTTAAGCCTGCTGCATCAATTAAGATTAATCTCCTTGCTCTGTCTTAAAAAACCACATCCAAAGATGAACAGTTCTTAGGAGAATCTGTGACAGAGTGGTTCCAGGGACAATTGTTTACTACATCCATCATTTATGTCTGATGTAGGGATCTCAAGGGGCACTGACTGATGCACTGAAGACTGAAGTCACCAGCTTCACAGTTTTGCTATCTTTACATGTTGTTCTTAAATCATAACTAAGTATTTAATTCCCTTGTTGCTCATGACTTTCTATGGCACAGACCTGCCTTGTTCTCATTTGCGTCTCAGTAAGGTTGCTTTCTGGTTGTACTTTAAGTTGTAAAACTGATTCTTTTTTCCTACTTACAGAGTCTTTCTGTAGGCCTCCTAACCTAATAATCTGAAGGCAGCCATATCTTCTGTGCCAATACATTATTTATAATCTAATAACATTGTTGTTTGTACATAGTAACAGATGGTGTGGTCTTTCTCACCTAAAATTTAACATTTGTTTAGGTTTGTTTTCAACAGAGTTTTATTACTTTGTTTCAGCAAGGCAGAGGATGCTTTTGAATTTTTGTTTTAGAGCTGCAAAGGGAATCTTTTCAAGCTGGAGCACTTTTTATAGCACTCTTTTCATATCAGTCGTCGTGCCTCCTCCAATTTCCCTCTGTCCTTCCTTTTCTGTCTTCCATCACCTCAGAAGAGGGGCTGTCTCCCAGAGTCTGATTTTGCAGTCCCACACTTGTCCCATTCCATTCCCCAGATCAGATGCTTCAGAAGAAGGCAGAAACCCCCAAATCTTTGCTGCTGCAACTGATGCTGATTCCCCGCCCCTAGCCCCAGGTTAAGGAAATCCACCTTTCATGTTGGCTTATCTTTTTGCAGCCACAACTATAATAGTAATACAAGCCATTAAATGAGCCAGCTTGCAAGAAACTCAGAAATTACTTGAGCAGAGGGAGGCGTCATGCTCAAAGAGCAAACTTCCTTTTTTTTTTTTTTTTAAATAAAGCGGTGTGATTGTTCACGTTATTAGGAGACACTAGAAGTAAGACTTCAACACTAATACCAAATATTGACTTAAGATAAAATTGGAAAATTTAGCAATGCTTTATGGACAAATGAGAAAGAGTTTTTGTTGCTGTTGGTTTTTTTTACTGGCCTAGAAAGCAATGGATTTTTTCCTTTTTTTTCTCATGAGCTTTCCATTGGCAACTACTTCAGGTTATAATAAATCAACTTGTTCCATTAGACACAGATCAAGGCAATGTTTTAAGGCATCACTTTGAGAATGATAAGAACAAGACCTTGATTCTATAGGCAATGATACCTCGCTCAGACTGAAACTAGAAAAGGATGTCATATTTGATACATTAATTTACATAATAATTTCATAAAGAGAGATCATTAAAATTTGGAAAGTCTTTAGTTTTTGGAGTTTTGTGACTATCAGTCATAGTTACTTCTGCTTCCAACCTTAACCAGTAACGTATGCCAAAAATTTTTACCACCATGAGTTTCCTACTTTTAACATGTTTGCTCTTTGTTTAAACTTAGCTGTGGTACAAATGGCTAGAATAAGAAAAGATGTAAGAAAAAAGATTGCAGTTTTCTTCCTCCCACAGACTAGTGCTTTGCCCTGTGAGCTCTTTGTAGTTCATACTGTCTAGACTCCAGAAGAGTAATACTAGTCTTTCTAGAGAGAGGCTTGTTCACAGTTACTTGTCCTGTGCTTTATTTTCAATCTGTTTGGGTGTGAAGTGTAGGCATCAAGCTATAAGACTGCGGATAATATTTTGACATTTGAATGCAAGTTTCCAGTTTTTCAGTTGAAATTGAAAATATATGTAGAAATTAATTTATTTCCCCAAAATGGTTCAGCTGGTGGCAACTTGTATCCAAAAGTAGATGACCAGAACAACCAAAGTCTGTCTCTCCAAATCTGTTATTCCTGTTAGCTCACATAAGTGTTTGATTATCAGTGTAGTTCTCTTAACCTGATTGTTACTCGTTTACAAGAAAAACAGGGTTCATGAAAGTAATAAAATGCACTTTGTCCTTCATTGTATTATTGAGGGTATGGTTTAATCCTCTTACATTTTTAAACTGAGGCAAAATGAAAATTTTAAACATGCCAAGTGTAATATTTCTTGTTTGCTACTCATTCACCCTTCATTTTCTGATAGATTATTTGCCCACCCATACAATTCAGATGAGGCAAAAAAGAGTGAGGTTTTAGTTTCTATAAGTTATTATGCAGCAGAAGATACTGGTTTTGCAGTATGAGTTCTGATACTGTAATTGTTACTTTGTGAATTAGCTTTTCCTACAATTTTTACGTTTGCATTTATCTTAGTGTTTAGAACCTGCTGAAGATTTAAAAAACCATAAATACTCTAGATACCATGTATGGTGTCTACAAATCTGGCAAGTCATAAATGCACTAAGAAGGCTTTGAATAGCAGTTATCTTTTGAAACTGAATCCTTATTTTGCATCCTTCCCCCTCAAAAATATATTTTAACTGCTATTTTATAGCTCTTCCTGTCCTTCAAATTAATACATTTGAATCTGGTAAATCAAAGGCAATACAAAATTCTTAGTGGACTATGTGAAACAATTAATAACAGTGCTTTTCCTAGATTGGTAGTAGTCTAAAATAACAATTAATATGCAAAATAAAGCCAGCCAAGAAAACCTGTTACATAAACAATCTATGGGAAGGATTTAACTAAATATTTGCAAAGAAGTCATAGCAGATTGACTTGAAAACTATCAGCTGGAAGGTCCCCAGATATAGAATAAATATTTACTTACAGAATCTGTCATTCCTGACTTCCTAATATGTTATCCTTTTTGCATGATTTATTTTATTTGTGGCCTTATTAAGACATGAATATTTTCTGCCTTCATTACACCATTGGTAAATGAACTTAATATTTCTGTTTCTTTCTCCTAGGTGTTAAAAAGATGATCCCAGAATATGTTTGTACAGATAATGAATGACAAACAACCTGAAATTTCTCTTTATTGCCATAGGTAGACAGATCTCCACTTCTGCTAGGCAAAGAAAAATAATAACTAGGATAAAGAAGGTAGAAACAGGTATTGGCAGCTTGCTTTAATTTTCAACACATTGCTGGTACTATCTGGACAGTGAATGCCTCAATAAGGCTAGTTTATTTATTGAGCAAATCGGTAAAAGTGAAAATAAACTATAGAGTTAGTGGATATATATACACAGCATATTAGACAAGTTAAAAGACAGGAAACTAGTTGAAAATAAATAGTCTTCGTGTTGAAAGTGGTTAGCAGTGAAGTCATGCTAGAGGGTCAATACAGATATCTGTAAAAACGTAAGAGGCTGGAGAACATGAACAGGGAAAATCTGTTCATTTCCTGTTCCAGCACAAGAAATAGATGATGTCATCTGAATGTAGCTAATGGTAGGTTCTAAACAAAATAAGGAATAACATTTTTTTGTAGAACAAGGAGTTAAACTGTAGAACACTTTGCCACAGTTCACTGGGAATACCAGAAGTATGCATGGCAGATAGAAGTCCAGTATGGATTTCTGTTTGTGTAAAAGTGATTTAATGAAAAGCAGTTAAGAAAAAGAAAGCATGTTCCAAGAGTTGTGGGATAATACACTGTATATATTTTCTTGTATCTCCTTGGAATTTTTTGGGCTAATAATAAGATAAGCATCCATCTCTTATTTATGTAATTTTTCATAGTTTGGCCATTGTTTACACTGCTCATGACCAAATGTAATGCAGTTTGGGTAAAACAGTACTGTTTGATAGTGGTAGTATCTAAACAGCTCCCAGTGCATAGACTTTTTTAACATCTGTAGATTTTCAGCATTCATACATTGCTAAGTCTGTAAGCTCTTGTGGCACTGCACCTTTGGTGGGTTATTGACTGCTGCTTAGGGAAAATGATCTGCTATAGAATTGCTGGAGGATATTTCAGTTCTGCTGCACTGCAATACCTTCAGTTTCTACAGTGCAGTAGTACTTGATGTTTACTAAAATTTCTTACTTTTAGCCTCTTTGGATACCCTAAGCGTTTTCTCCATTTTCTTATTTCATATAAAGATAACAGTTAAGAATTTACTCGCTTAAGAACTTGGAAGGTACTCTTCTAGCTGTACAATTACACCAGTGCTGATCGCTATCATACAATGTATCAGATAAACCATTGATACAATTCTGTTGGGTAATTGCTATGCTCCTGATGCAGGCAAATACAAAGGTATCTATATTTATAATGATTAATCATTGTATACCAATGCTTAATGCTGGTTAAGTTAGGCTTTAAAATTTATAGCAGCCACAACAGAAATTCCTGTGGTCCTAGGATATTAACTACTAAGAAGACAGAGGTTTGAAAGATAGTTTTATAGTTACTGAGTATGAAGTGTACAGTCATTATGTAAATTACTTCCCTTAGCAAATAAAAGTTTAGGGATTTACATAATTGAGATATATCTGCAGTTACGGATCCGTAACTGTATAGCACCCTGTCAGTGTGATGGGATGGGACTAATATGCTTAAGTATAACCTGGAACAGATTTGGGTCTACTCAACTCAGCATTGTACTTTTCAATTTTCTAGTCAAAACTACCGATAAAAAAATTTCAGAAGGAGGAAAAAACCGAAAAATATTTCTGCTGTTGATCTAAGCCATATCTTAGCTGTACTGTTTGATATAACTAGCCTTTTTAATAGGCTTTGGACAGTCAGTTGACCTTTTTCTCCTAATACCTCCCAGCATTCGTGTACTTCAGAAATGATGGCTTTTTGCTTGCTTTAGCTATACTTATTCTTATGAACACAGTGTTTATTATCCTTCTCACTGTAATGTCAAATTGAAAGGCAAACATTTGCTGTGCTATTGCCATCTCCTTTCAATATATCAAAGACTTAAACTATGAACTCTGTATATACTTAAGGCTCCTAAGCATATGAAGTGAAGTTGGATATTGCTGTTCTTTGTCAAGCCAGAAAGCAGACAATAAGGTCACTTCAGGTAAGATCACTACAACTGATCTTTCTTTATTGCTTTGGGTGGGCTCAGTGAGGTCACTGAGGGAAAGAAACGCAGCTGACCAGTGGCTGTTATAACCTATGAAATGGGAAAAGTGTTGTGGATCACGAGTAGGGCAATAACAGTTTTGCCTAGAAATGGAAATTCAATTCTCAGCTTACAGTTAATGAGACCATTATCGTGTTCTCCATAGTTCTGAACACTTAGAGGCTGTTGTGCTGAATTCTAACTGATTTGTATCATTATGTTCTGTAAATGATGGAAATTAGCATAAATCGCCTGAAATGTGCCATTTGAAATGCAGTGCAGAGTGATGCTGAGGATATTGTCTTTCCACTTTGCAAAGCATTAGTATATAATGACTTTGTATCCCTTGTGCTAATATTCCATGTATGTAAATGTTAAATGTTGCCAACAAAAATTATAAAGTAGAAAAGTTTGTTTGCTTTATGCTATATTCATCCTGGTAATGAGGGATAAATTGTGTTGGGCAGCAAAAACGCTGCTGGTTAAAGAGGCACAAAATGCATGAATAGAAAGTATAGTTCATACAGTTCCATATGCTGGCTAAACTCACTGTAGGGAATTCAATGGTAACATATTTTTCTAAGAAGTGATGTTTGTGATGAAAAGGAATCTAATGTCAATATTTTTCTCTCAGGCATTGGGAGTAAGGCAAGGAATCATAAGTTGGCATGCAGTTCTTTGTGGGTAACTGCTTGTTACTAAAGTTTCTCTTGGAGATAGCTTGAAAAAATCCTTGGGGGAAAAAAATGTCATCTATATATAGTATGCCAAGTGGTTGACCTGCTTGTTTACTTTGACCACATTAAGGAGAAAGAAAGTTTAGATTATTTTCACAAATACATAGGAAACTTGTAATGGTTTAAAAAAAAAATATAAATTGAAGTGTGTTGAATGCTCTGAAAAAGTGATTTGTGCAGTTATCATATAGGGTTGATTTAACTTTGACTACATTTGGACTAGTGCTGCATAAAGCAAAGAACAGTCAGTGAATCATTTCATGTAATAATAGAGAAATTTGAACACTCCTGTGAAATTTTAGATTCATGCTCTGTCATCAACCTGCTAAGATCCCCTTTAAAATATTTCATTCATCATCAAGACTCCTTTATTTTAAGCTCCTTTTCCTTACCCTCCCAACCTATGATAAGGAAAAGTTAGGAGAAAGAGTAAGACAGTTTTGTCTCTACTCCTTAAAACTCTGAATATCTGCTCTTTGCACACAAGTATGTATTTAATTGTACAGGCTTATCACAAGTTTCTATACACTACTAGCTTCTCACCTACCTATAATTTCTAGCAGACATGCCAACCATCTTCCCCCAGAGTTGGCTCTACCTTAAAAAACTGTGAACATGAATCTCTGCATAAAGTCTCCTCTGTTTTCTCAAAACCTTATGAAACAAAGATTCTTGACTTCAAATTGCATATAAAAGCAAACTGTTTATACTTGAAACCTCAGGAAAAAAATGATAACGCTTTCTGCATCAAAACATGAGTTAAAAATATTTTCCCTTTCATCTAGCTCTCCTGCTAATGTTGAAGCAATGCAACCAATACTATATAAGTTATTGAATGCTTATTTTGTCAAATTTATTAGCAATATGAAAAAAATCTTTGCTGTTTAGCACTACTGAAGATTCCCATATTTCCATAGTTTCTGTATTTCCCCTTTCATTTCTGAATGGTTTTAAAATTGTATATTTGTTATAATATAAAATTCTTCAACACAAAGTCTGATTTACTTGATATGTGTGGCTTTGACTTCCTTAATAGTGCAGTTCTCCTTTACTAAAAAGTTAATATAATTTTTAATGCAGTACAACACATTTTAAAAGAAACGGACAAAAAATCATCTATGGAACACATACTAAAAGTTTAGTCTCCTCATATCCATTTGGAAGGCACAATATACCTAAGACTTGGTTTATGAAATCATTTTAGTTGTTACTAACAGTAAGAGAATGTGTTCTTGCTCTTTCTATTCTCTATTACATAGATAGCACTTGTTCCTTGTACTCTTTATTACACAGGTAGGACTTCTCTAGATGTGAGGTGAATGTTCTTGGATAAAAATATGGGAAATATGCAGCAACTTTGTCTATAAGACTTCATGCTTCATACTCATGACAATATGACTCAACAGTGTCTGACAGGAATTTCTTTCTTTGTCACCTAGTGGAAATGTATATGCTTGTTCTTCACTTTTGATAGCTGATTTTTTTCCAAGGGTCTTGGATACATGGTTCATTTTATTGGTTCCTCTTGATTTTAAATTTTGATTGGATAGCTTTTCATTTTTTTCCTATTTCAGAATAGTCTGGTTTTCTCAATAAGGTGTCAGACCTTCAGAAACAAACAAACAAGCAAGAATAAAATAATAAAAAATAATGCAAAAGTCCAATGAAATGGAGCTTCTTTACTTTTTATCTGACCTTAATTTATGTTCTAGCAGCTACAAGTAAAAGGTACTGTTGGAAAAAACTGTATAATTCTCTATAAATTGTGATTTAATATAAAAGTGATACTCTTGATAACCTCCCTAAACATTATATGTTTTTCCAAACTTTATTTACATTAAAATTGTTTGGAGGATTCAACAGGCATGTGGATAAGAAAAATCTTTTTAATATAGCCTACTTGAATTTACCAAAATTTTTTTAACAATGTCTCTCATCAAAGGCTTTCAAGGAAACTTGACAGCTGGAGCATGAGAGGGAAGGGTTAAAAAACAAGTAATTTTTAAATAAGTGATTAGATATAGAAGGAAGAAGCAAAGGTCAGTTCCCATCATGAAGGAAGTCCCACTAGGATCTGTAGGGACCTGTGCCATTAAACAATAAAGCTCATAAAAAAGGACTGAATTGTGAGATGATAAGTTTTTTGATAATACCAAGTTATTCAGGATAGTAAAGAAAGGCTGTCAAGAACTGCAGAAAGACTTTACAAGACTGAGCATTGAAGTGGCAGGCGAAATCTACTGCACATAAATGCAAAAGACCTTATAGTGGGCAATGCCAATCCCAGCTTTACATATAAACCAATAGGTACTAACTTAACAGTTACTACTGTAGAGGACATGTTATGACAAACTGTTTCTTGAAAATTCAGCTCAGTGATGTCACTTGCGGTCACTTGATGAGAATTAGTCATAGTTATAAAAGCAAATCAAATTCTAAAATTTAGTAGGAAAGGAACAGAGAAGAAAACTAAGAACAATGCTATATTATTGTACAAATCTGTGATCCACCTGCCTTTTTGGGTGCTGTATGCAGTTTCTTAACTAGTCCACTCATCTCAAATTGGGTATATTAGAACTGGAGAAGGTTCAGGGCAAGTTAAAGAGGTATGACTGAAGGTGTGTGTGCAAAGAAGAATTAAATAAAACCATTCAGCTTAACTGAGAAGGTTCTATACGTTCCCTGATGTAGGGGTCTAGGAAATCATGACTGAGGTAGACAGCATGGATCAATTATCTGGTATTACTTACCATGAAGGCACGAAGGGGATATCAAATAAGCTAGAAGGAGGAAAGTATAAAATATCTGCTTTCATGCTCTATTAATTATTATAATTAATAAGAAGATAGATTATATAATTAGTGTAATTATTATTATGTCTAAGAGTCCTAGCTATGGATCAGTGTACATCGTAAGTGTATGAAAACAGAAAAATAACTTCCTCCTTTAGTAAGATGGTAATCTCTCTGTATTTCTAGATGGTAAATACTCCATGTTCCCACCATGCTAAAAGTTACTAGTCTTCATTTTATTGTGAAAATGTTTATCTTTAAACTGTTTTTAAAATTTCTTCCTCAAAATTCAGAAACAGTTCCTACAGCTTTGATTTCCTTTAATGTCTGAACTGATTGAAATTATATGTTTGAAAGTCCTGGAACAAATGTAAATTAAAATTATAACCAAAGTAGCAAGAATGATTGTTTGAGTTGAAACTGTAGTCATATTTATCCAGTAAGTATATGGTAATTTTACAGTATCATACTGAATTCATAACAAGTTATTGATTTGAATGCAAACACTTTATGCATTTGGAAGCTAATTGTGTACACGTGTTGCACTGCTACAACAGCAGTTAATGAGACACTGATAATAAATTCTTTGATATATCAGAGTGATAATACCTAGTGTTCAGGAAACTTTTTTGTCTTTGTCCATGGTGGTGTTGGCTAGCAACTTTCAAGACATGTTTTAGCACTTGTGTGTCTCATCTGGCTTTTGAGGAGTAACACATGATAGCAGACAAGCTACTGGCATACGGCTGTTGTTCACAAGGTCTGAGCTAGTTGCACTATACTATCCTTTTATAAACACCAGTGTATACCAGCATCTGTGTTTCCTTCTTCAGGATTCTGAATTGAACAGAAATTAAACAAAAGATGTAGTTTAAGTACTTTGCAACATCAGAACATGTGGAACTCAAGTGGTCTCAAGCTTAGATGTTCATCTAAGGGAAGTATGCAGACATCTTTTTATTCCTTTGTGTGGTACTCTTCAAAACCAACAAATGTGATTTCTTTTTAAGTCTGAATTTATTCAGGTCACAGTATGCCACCATAACAGTTTGATACTTCAAGTGCTGGGTGAGGAGTGACACACTCCTTGAGTTCAGCTGTGTTGTGTACTTTCAACAGAATTTGGGAAATATTTTGAATAGCAAGGATAGGCTTAAACATTTTCCCTCAATAAAATATTTTCTATCTTTTTAAAGTGGTATTAAGTGGCAGGTATTGCTATTACTTTTAAGGACTTCTGCAGCTGAAATGGAAGGGGCTTGCAAAAGGGACAAAGCTGCATGTTACTTCCCAGCCCAGGTAACACGTCAGACTGCTCAAGAATGAGTGAGAATTTGCACAGAGTGGGTGAGGTGATTTACTAATCATGGCTTTTAACAAGGTGGAGGAGGAGACAGATTTTTTTTTTCTATGCCAAAAAAACATATATAGAAAATAAGCAAAAAGTCAAGAATGCCAGTATAAGAACAAAAGGGAAATTAGCTGATAGTACCAGTGGCTCTGTACTAATTGGAAAGATGCTTTTAATTGTGAGTAAAGATGGGTGTCCTTGCTGACAGCTTCGAACTGTGTTCATGGAAATAGAACTTGGTACATCCTTAATCCATAGACAGGATTGCCTTGAATCCACTTCCCATTTATTGTTTCCTAATGCTTACCTGTCCCCAGATTTGTAGTTGACTCATAGGTTAATAACCTAACTCATTGATTAATAACCCAATACAAATATTCTGTGAAATAAACAGACTGCAACTTTACCAGACTCTTCTTTTTGATTCTCCTGTTTTTAGGCTTCAGGTGGATTTTTTTTTTTTTTTAGCTCTTTTTTAACAGTGATTTTGAACATCATTACTAAAATAAGGAACTTGTAATGTTTTCCTGACAGTGCTTACCAAGCTGTGCCTGTAAAGCTTTAGGAATGGTTGCTGAATGCCAGTGGGAGCTGTAAGAGATCAGATCTGCAGTTTCTCCTGGCATTTTATAGGATCACATCATCTTTATAGTTCTTAAAATGTGGGTTTACATAACATGCTCTTAATATTCTATTAGGCAAGGATTTAAAATTTCTCAATACATCTCCCACACAGCCAAGCTCTTAATTAAGGACCTGCTTCTACAAAGTCTTCTCATGTTGCTATTCATCAACATTCATCAATGTTTGGGACAGTCTATGTCTCTAAAGGTACTTGGTTCTTCACAGATGAGTACTGTACTTAGAACCAGAATTTTTTAATTCTTGCATATTTGGATCCACTGTGCTTCCTCCCAGAGGAGATTAATCTAAAATTATTCCTTTCTCTTCTGTATTTTCAAAACCATTGCCAAATACTCACCCCATTTTTATAAGGAAGCCAAAAAACTAGATTGCAAATGTATTTTTCCATTTTAAAGGAAACATTTTTAAATTTATTTGCTTTTATTTAGCATGCATGTTGTATTTTCTTATAGTTACTATCTTCAGAAATATCTGCTGGGCTGGTGGAGCTCTGCTCCCAGTATCCAGCCGTGACATCAAAATGGACTATTTCAGAAGCCCAAAAGCATATGAGCCAACTAAGCCCCATTTTCTTAAAATAAATATTCAGAGATAAATCCTTATTAAAAAAAAATAATCCTAAAGCCAGATATGTGGTTTTGTTATCTTAGCAGAATAAGAGTTAACTTTAAAAATACCTCATTAATGCCTCCAAAATTGTAAATTTGAAAGTTCAGTTGTCTGATCAAAAATCTGTTTTCATTCATATTACTGACATACAGGAAAAAAAAAACCAACCAACAAACCAACACTAGAAGCAGTAGTTGTGGATACCTATAGATAACTGGAATGTCAGCATTAATTGTTCTTTGGATATCTTTTTTCTTCAAAAAATTATATAAGGCATTATAAAAGGCAGAGAAAAATTTTTTTGTTTGTTTATTTAAGGGGAAAAAGTCTTATCACAATGTTTGCCGTTTTTACATCACATATAAACCCCAAAAGCTTGGGATGATATTCAGAGTTTGACTTTGTCATGGTTTAACCCCAGCCAGCAACTGAGCACCACGCAGCCTCTCACTCACTCCCCCCCACCCAGTGGGATGGGGGAGAGAATTGAAAGGAAAAAGGTAAAACCTGTGGGTTGAGATAAGAACAGTTTAATAGAACAGAAAGGAAGAAACTAATAATGATAATGATAACACTAATACAATGACAATAGTAATAGCAAAAGAATTGGAATATACAAAACAAGTGATGCACAATGCAATTGCTCACCACTCGCTGACCAATGCCCAGTTAGTTCCCGAGCAGTGATCCACCCCACTCCAGCCAACTCCCCCCAGTTTATATACTGGGCATGACGTCCCATGGTCTGGAATACCCCTCTGGCCAGTTGGGGTCAGCTGTCCTGGCTGTGTCCCCTCCCAACTCCTTGTGCCCCTCCAGCCTTCTTGCTGGCTGGGCAGGAGAAGCTGAAAAACCCTTGACTTAGTCTAAACACTACTTAACACACTGATGTTTTCAGTTGTTGCTATCATCATTCTTCTCACACTGAACCCAAAACATGACACTGTACCAGCTACTAGAAAGAAAATTAACTCTATCCCAGCCGAAACCAGGACAGACTTGAAGGACTGCACCAGGCCATCTGGGCTGAAAGTGTCTGGGGAATGTGAGATAAAACAAAGTACCAGCATTCCCACCGCCCATGTCTGTGTTTATATACACATGGTAACACTTGTAGCAACTGAGGCAAAAGTCAACTGTATTTAAAAAAAGGAGGAAAAATAAAAGCAAAGAAATCTTCATAAACTGCCAAGAATTTTGCCACACATTAAGGGGTTTCATTAAATTACCCTGGAAAAAAGCTAACATACCATTTCAGTTAGCAATGAAAGGTCAAACACAGACACTTTGGATCATATATTGATGCTGAAGTGCTTTTTTCGGGGGGACTGAGAACTCATTCACTTCAGCAGCATATCCAATGAGAGGTACAAAATGCCAGCCACAGTGACTGCGGTCAGGCACCTCAGAAGATGGCCAGTGTCACCTTTCCTGGCTGACCTGTCTCATTTTCCAGAATACAAAAAGTCTTGACCTCATTTACTTACAGTGAAGAAAAAACCTGAAAGCTGTGAAAGAGAACCACGTGTCTTTTTAAGAGACAGAATGGTGATACAAACAAGAAAATTGCAGTTAGTGGTCGGACAGACATATTAAGCGGTTCCTGTTCAGCTTTTGAGCCCTGAGAAGGACTGGCTCTGGTGGCACCTCACCAGCTGAGACTCATCACGGGGATGGGACGCTCCTTTGCACAGAGTGTATGGGTCCGGGTCCCTTCTCCCCACCCACCGCGAGGGATTTGGCACAAGAAGAAGGTGGCATTCCAGAGGGGGAATAGTTAAGCTTCAGCAATTGCCTGGACATGTGTGGGAAAACAGCTACACCTTCATTGAGGCTGCCCTGCCACACAGCTGGAGAGCTCTGTGCAGTCCCTCGATGTCACTAACTTGGCTTTTTGTAACCTGAGCAGTTTGGAACCCGTCCCCATTTCATTTGTTTTATAAGCAGAAGTAAACATGCGTTTTAAAGGGACATTAAATAAGCACATTTGGACAATCAAGTCTATATGCTTAGGTATTTTTACTATAAATTAATATTATATGTTTCTATCAGTCTGTGTCCAAATTCAGATATAGAATGATCTTTTAGTTTGAACGTTTTTCAGAAATTCTGATCAATAATAAACCTATTCTGTAGTTTCTTATTTCTTACTTAGCTATATCCTTTTACTGACACGTTTAGAAAGCAAAGTCAAAATAACAGCAATGCATAGAGAAAAGGTCCATTGAACTATAGATGGAGTTGTTTTTGAGAATATTTATTAATTTATATTCTGTAAGCAAAAGTTGTTTTCTTATGTTGACTGTGAAGTAGATTATATTCTATGTTTGTTTGTTCTGTTTTCCCCTTCCAGTGCTTTCATTTCAAAAACACTATGATAAACAAAGACACCGTTGCTTAGCAACTTAAAATATTTCCTTTTTAAACTCAATGTTTATGGTTTGAAATGTAATGGAAGTTCAGTGTATACTGTGTGATAAGTTATTGGAAAATAATTAGCTTCCTCTTTCTTGGACTAATTTCTCAGAAATACATTTTATGGGTTATTGTATCTACCATTTGTCTAGGGAGAAGGAATTTGCCTAAACTATATTCATCTATAGAGATTTAGTTAAAAGGGCAATTTATTATCCTACATATTGAACAATTAATTTTTCAGTAATTAACATTTAAGTAAAATTTGTTTTCCTTGATATGAATAGAACAGTCTTAAATCAGTAGAATTCTGTAGTTTAAATGTACTCCACGTAGAGTGATTTTAGCTTGTATCTCTCTAATGAGTACCCAATGATATAACCTGGTCATGCTGTATAGTTGCACTTTGAAATTTTGGGGGGTTGTGTGTGAAATAATCGGCTAAACTCTTACTTATTTATCAGTTCAGTGATATTGAAGTCAGAAGCCATTCATTTTCTTCTAGTGGGAGAAGGTGTCCCAACACTTTTTGCCTGCTGATAAAATCAACCTGTTACTAATGACTAGTAGCGATATATGACCATTAATACGAGTAGGGATATGTGGTTATTATTTTGACTATCTGTCCTACTTAGAAGCATCTTGCATGTATTCTGAAACTGTTCCTTGCAAAGGAAAGACTATATGCAGTTGAGTACATATATCTATTATCAGGAATTAGAAGCTATGGATTTATTTAATTAACATCTTGTACATTGGTTAAAATTTAAAAACTGGCCATGCCTAATGCTCATTTTTAAATCCTTCCTGGAAACAGATTTGTGTATTAAGATTCTAAAATACAAAACATCAGACACAGACTTTTCCTCCTCACTAGTAAGTCACACTTATAGTTTGTTTTTTTTGAAAAAATCTTTTGCATTCCTTATTTAGGGAGAACGGGGTTTCTGCATTTTGATGGATTTGTAAGAAATTATTGTAGATAGAACTGAGACTTTCAGTGGAAAAAGAAAGTTATGGAAGATTGCTGCGTTGTGACATGCATTTTACACAGCATGAAAATAAGATGTGATTAAAATTAACAGTGAGTTTTCCAGTAGAAATAACAGGATATAAATATCTGAATACTTATGTATCTCTTTCTTTATATGTATTAATATCTTTTTTAATTTCCAGTGACAATAGGGTAATGTTGCTGAAAGAGACAAATTGTAGCAGAGGGAAGGATTTACAGACCACCTAAAACATATAGCTCCCAGAAAGGAAGCAGATGTGGCAACTGAGTGAACATTTGTGCTTACTCAATGTGAACATGTGTTCAATAAATATTTGCAGCCATATTAGAAGGGACTAAATACTTAACTTGAGATTCAGATCACATGCAATAAATCTTCTAAAACCAGGAAATCTCAAAATACCAACAAATAAAGAAGATAAAAATAAAGACTTCTGATGAACAGGACAACTAACAGAAAAAGAATGAAACTTTACACATTCACAATTTGGGAAAATAGAATTCCTGAGACAGTGATTTAAGAAAACTATTGTTCTAAAACCAAAATTAATTTTTTTTCTTTGAATGATAAAATATTTTCTTAAGATATATATGTTTTCCTCCACAACAATATTTTCTGCAAATATTCCAAGTCTATCCTGAAGTACATTTGTTGTTCTGCCTTGTTTATTTTAATGAAAATCTTCTATGCTTTTAGATCTCTTGCTATTGAAAATCCTGGAGAAGAGTTTTATTACTTCTATGGTAGAAGTTTTTCTACTAATTATTACTATTGGGTATAAAGTTCCCCATCTTGAAAAGGGTGAAAATTAAATACAGAATGATTTATCCAGTTCACTTCTGTTCCTGTTTTATTGAAGTCAACAGTTGTTAGGATGAGATTATCTATATGATTTAAAAGAGTATTTAATGTGCTTATTTTGGATGGTAAATTTCACATTCTTCACTCTTTGTTCCTTCTCTCCCCCACTTTTTTTCTGTTTTTATTGTTTTTTCCTTCATTCACTTACTGTACCAAACCCTAGTTTTAGTCGTGCAATGATTACAAAGAGATCACTTAAAGGTGGTGTAAAATGAAATGCTTTGCTTAATCAGGTCCATACTGTCTGGTTCAAGACCATGTTGGACTGTGTTTCAGCATTTATTACTGAGCTTCAAACCCAGAAGTTACATATGTAAATTGTGCCTTTAAGTAAGTACATCTTCAGGGTTCTGCTATCTTGCTACTGCTTCCCATCACCTGTCCTTACTAGATTAGTATTCTCTTTTCTCTCCCAGCCATGTCCTTCCCTCTAAGTACCAGCTCACACACCTGGTTCCTACCACTAGCTTTGTGGTCTTTAAATGACCAACCTCAGGCATTTATTTTCCCTATTCCACACCCACAAAATCTCTCTTCTATAATCCTCAAATAATCAGCCCTAGAACGCCTGCAAAAGTGAGTCTGCCTCTCTCAAGATAGGTTTTAATAAATGACCAGAGGAAGGGAGCAGTTACCTGCATATCCAAAGAAAAAATTTCACAGGACCTATCTGGTATAGATTTTCTGATATGACACAGTCAGTATGTGGGAATTCTCTCCACTGTGGAGTCTTTAATGGATTGTAAAATGAGATTTGAAAATAATAGAAAAATCTTTTTCCCTTTTAACCACAGCATCAATGACAATTTACCCTATGTGTCAAGCTGTCCCAGGAACTGTTTCCACAGTATAGGCACTCAAAGTATTTCTCACCACATGGACATTCTGGTCCTGAAAAACTGCAGATCTCTGGAGGCAGCAGCTCTTGCATTTAAAACTCATGTGGTACTTAAAAAATTTTCTGCTTATTGAAATTTTCTCTTTAAAATTCTTTGATGCAAACCATTATTGCTTATTCATTGGCCCATGTTTATATTTGCTTTAGCAAAGTGATGGAAAATATTGCCTAGAGAGATCCTTTGTAGCTCCTAGTAAAGTTCCAGTTCCTCAGAATATTCTGCTGAACTTTCTTATCTTTCTTTTTATTTCAATCATTAGATGGAATAGAGTCCATCTGTAGTTAATACTTTACATTTGTGAGAGATAAAATTCTGGAAAATAAAAATATATAGGTTTTTCTAAGTTTGCCACCTTCCCTAACAGTTTCAAGTGAGCATTGGTTATGAAAAACTTTAGAAATGGACAAAGAGAAAATTGGGACCTAAAAGTAAAGCTACAGCCATTTTCCAATCTCTGTTCTAATCCTTGCTTAATTTCATTCTTAGGAAAAAAAAAAAAACACCCTGAAATTTTGAATGCAAAATAACCTTCAAAATGAAAGGTTTTCTTCTCAAAGTGGTCAATAATATGCTGCAGCCATTTTGATACTTTTTTTTCAAAATTTGAGACTTGTCTTGTAAACTGCTTAATTTTGAGTAAATCTCAATCTTCTGACTAAAACTATCTTTCTGAATTAAAGAAAAAAAAAAAAGAAGCATTTCTTAATGTACCAATCTTTATTTTATCTTGCTTCAGTATCTCTCCGTGTGAGATCTGTGCTCTGCCTTTCTTCCTGCAAGCTGCTTCTTGCATCTATCTGGTAGAGTTCATGGATGTTTTTTTCTTCCCTTCCATCTCCTGCTTCCTACATAATGTCATTAGTGTGTCTATGAACCACTTTACATTCTTTTGAATTCTGAAAAGAAAGCTGTAACTATTCTGCTTTCATTTTAGATCTGATTTTTTTCAGGTGGTACTCTAATCTGTGGAGTGTCAAGTGTCACAGTAGATAAGCTAAGTTGTAAATTGAATTTTTTCTTATCATATATTTATCTTTTAGCATTTCCTTTTTCATTGGGTCCTGCAGAAACATACATTTAATTCTCCCCTTTCATTCATCAGTGTTAGTTCATCATTCAGATGAATCAGAAGTCTGCTCCTAGACAGGAAAAATGCATGTCATATGTTTTATGAAAAAGTAAGCTCTTTGCGTTTAGATCCCTTTTATTGCAGCTGAAGGGAAGGATGTTTGCTCTGAACAAAAAGGAAAAATAACGATGAAGTCTTTATGAGAAAATGAAACACCTACTGGGAATTAAATGAAAGTCAGTAGAAAGGCTTGTTCTGTGAAGCTGTTGTATCTCCTCCCAAGAGGCTGAAATCATCTTATTTGGCTTCCGGGAGGTACCACACAGAATTATTTCTGCCCTAAGAGAAAAATTCCCATTAATTTGAAATGATTTAATGTTGAATTTTTCATACCCTCAATGATAAAAGCTAGAACAATTCTCCCTGCAGGCTAACAAAATATGCAAGCATCATTTCTATGTGGTTTCAAAATATGTGCCTGTGTCTCTGTGTGTGTGTGGTATGTACACAGAACAGAAGCTACAATAAAATATAGGTTCAGATTTTTAAGTGCTGGTAGCTGTCATCATCCTATAGGTTTTAATTATTGGAAAACCTGCTCTGGTATTTTAAGATGTCACCCACGCTAACTAGACAAATCAGGAAACTTTCTAATTAAAAAAGTAATTATGAAAGGTAGAAGACATTTCAGTAGCTGAATGGCATAATTTTCTAAAGCAATACAGTGAAAAACAACTGAGTCCCCAGAATGCTCTGCTAATATGTGATCTAGAAATTATGTGTTTTTCACCTTCTCTAAGATTTGAGGAGGCTACTTGGCTTTCAAACATAAAGCCATACAGAAGGATTTGATATTCTGCAGACCCTTCCTCTGACTGTCTCTTTGATGATGCTCTAAATGGTATGGGTCATGGCCACAGACATCTGATGCTAGGCGTCTTTCTGTATCATCTATCCAGTATGGAGAGATAAGAACTGAATAAGATTCATGAGTTAAGAACAAACACCCATTAGACAATACTTATTCATTTCTAAAGGTATGAGGAGACTAGATATTCCCTTTTTCTTTCCACAAAAGACAGTATTAGTCTTCTTTCACAGTATGCAGTAAATACCTGTGTTAGGACATCATCGTTAAAACCTTGGTGTCTTCCCTTCCTCCCCTTCTCTAAAGTTTTGTCTAGAGGGCCTTTCAGTCAAATTTGACCAGTCATGATTATGATGCATTCCTTGTAAACCATGTGCAACACAGTAACAGAGGAGAATTTCATTTCTCAAGATAAGTTACTCATTATTAGTAGAACTGCTGCAAGAAACGGTGCAAGCCGGCTGGCTGTGTTAGTAAGCTTGCAAGCTGTTTGGCTAGTTTGGTGCTTTCCCCAGATTTGTCACCACTGCTGCTTGTACTCTTCAACATCAGTGATACTTGCTACAGTCATCATTTTTCAGCAGTTGCCAGTTTGGTTTCATTAACCTGGCAACTCAGTACAGTTTCCTCATAGTCAAAGAACAAGTGAACAGTGGTCGCTATAAATTGTAGCTTGTCCCACCTAGGATTCATCAAAATCAGATAAGACTAAATGCACAATTTTTTCCTCTTCTCAGTTTTATTTGCTATTTCAGACAGTTTCCAGAATATGCTGTGTTGTCACTTGCAGGTCCGCACAGCATTCAAAAGCGGTTAACTGAATTTGTACTCAATATAATTTGATTCTTACTGTGGCAACATAAATCACACAGAATTTCTTCTGTTTCCTGATTGGATGAAGGTGACTTAGATTCTGTTGTGAAAATGCTGTCTTTATGTGCATAATTACTTTTTCTTCCTTCCTTTTAAAATTTGCTGGTTTAGGAACATTTATCTTAGTAAGTTCATTTCCTAGGATATTTTCAGGAAAAAAAGGAAGTAACGGACACAACAAAGCTATTTAAACTTTACATTGGAAATAACATGAAAGCAAAATATTTTAGCCAAGATTTCCCAAGATTACTAGTAAATTACACAGTGTGTATTAAAGAATTGGGAAAAAATGAAGAAAATTTAGTCTCCCAAAATCTGTGTGTCCGTGTGTGTCCGTGTCCATGAGTATGCTTTGGAAATAGTTGGACAGTATTTGAAGGATAGCCAGAGACTAGGTAATAATTATTCTTTGTGTATCACTGTAGTACTGTGTGTGACTAATTAATTTGTTTCTGATGTTTTTCTTAGAGGAGAAAAAAATGTGTCCATAAAACATGAGATTTAGGAATGATTTCTTACATGTGAATGTTCAAATACTCAGTTTTTTGTTTGGAATTACAGTCAGTTTGCTGATCCATTCTGGGAAGTATTCTTTTAAGTATTTTGATCATAACAGCATAAAATTGCCTGTCAATAAAGATTTGACAGATTTTTAATCCTTAGGATCATACAATAATTTGGGTTGTAAGGGACCTCCAGTGGCCATCTACTCCATCCTCCTGGTTTATTTTACTTTGTTTGGAAATAGTCTTTAGTGATAACCGACTAATTTCTGGCAATTTTAAGATGGGACTTTTGTAGACTATACAAATGAATTAAAAATTAAAGTCTTAAATTTGTATTTAAAATGTTAACATTTTAAGTAGAAGGGATGCAAAATAAGGGGAAGTAAAGCAAAGGGTGTTGCATTCGGTTGCCTAAAATATTAAACTGTGTAAGTATCCTTAAGGGACCCTATTAATGAATCGGTACTTTAGTCTGATGCATGCTGTAAAACTGCACACAACAAAATGATCCCTGTCCCTAGGGCTTTTTAAGCTCTATAGTCAACATACAAAAGAGATAAAGGTACATGATAATACATAAAACTTTAATAATCAACATGATCAATCCTTTCACACATCATCAAACTAATGATTATCATGGGTTTTATAAAAATCCACAGCAAAGTAGCATATGAAGAGAAGGTTTTTAGGAAGATGGATGGTAAAGAAATTTGTAAATATTTCTATGGAACTTCTGTGAGGGGTTGACCTGCTCTGGCTGCCAGACCCCACCCAGCTGCTCTCCCACTGCCCCTCCTCAACAGCACAGAGGAGAAAATATGATGCAAAAGCTCCTGGGTTGAGATAAAGGCAGGGAGATCACTGACCACTTACCATCACGGGCAAAACAGACACAACTTGGGGAAAATTCGCGTAATTTCACCGGTTAAAAGCAGAGTTGGACCACAAGAAACAAAGGCAAACCTAAACCACTTTCCCCCAACAAGCCCCCTTTCTTCCCAGGCTCAGCTTTGCTCCATCATTCCCACCTCCTCGACCTCCTCCCCACCGAGGGGCACAGGGGGCCGGGGCCGGCTGTGTCTGGCCCAGGGCAGCCCCTCTTCTCTCCTCACACGGGCCGCCCCTGCTGCCCTCCCACTCTGGCCATCAAGACCTTGCCACGTGAACCCAACACAATTTCTCAAAGATGCAAGAATATAGTAGCAAAGGCATAAAGATTAAAAAAAACCAAACAAACCAACCACAAAAAACCCCAACCTATCTAGAGGTTGAATATTGGCTTCATGGGATAATTGGAGCCCAAAGGCACCCTCTTCATACAAAAGTAGAGATGATATACGACATAGGATAGATGAAAGACAGTGAAAGTGAAGATAAGCAGTTTGAGTGTAGTGCAAAATAGCAAGATGGTGGAAGAGGGCAGCGAGAGGGATGAAAAGTCTAAAGCTGACTGGGAAAACAGATTTTGTTGCAATGTTCTAAATAGAAGAAGAGAAAGATTGAAGTTGTCAAGGCCATGTTGTAGAAAATCAGATGCAAAATGAGATGCCAAACAAGTTCTAGGTGTGTATTTGAAGAGAAAAAGTCATGGCTTGTATATTGTGCAGAAAAACTTGGCAAGCATTAATGACAGTTGGGCTATAAGACCCCAGAGCGAGTCTATGAAGGGAGTCCTAAGGTAATGTGGGTAACCGAGAAGCAGTCTGGTGAAAATGTCTTCAGTGACAGGAGGCAGGAGAACAGCTCTTTAACCTTGTTAGGTAGCCAGTAGAGATGGCTAGCTACCCATAGAGATGTGAAAACAGAGGGAAACAAGGATGGGGTAACTAGGTTAACAACTTAGACATCTTTTCTTGGTAAATTCATCTCTCAGGTTAGGGAAGGAGAATCTTTTGGACTTCATTCTCCTGCTGTTGCTCCATTCGCTCCATGTTAAAATCCCTTTTCAGCTCATTAAGTTCCAGCCTCTTTTTATTGCTGATCTTCACCTGACCAAGATGGGTTCGGTCTGCTTCAAGGCTATATTTATGGCAATATATGTGGCCCATGTGTGGTTGGGTCCACACATCAGCCAGATCCTTTCTTGACTGTTTTGCCTACTCCTACATCGTTGTGGCTTTATATGACCTTGGATCTTTTTCAGTGTTCGTTAGTAACAGGTCAAGTCGTCGGGTACAATGGTGATCATAATGCTCAAGGTACTGAAGGTTTACAATTTGCTTCTTCAGCTTGTCTGTGCAAGGCAGGCTATTGTATGTGCAACCTCTCTTCAGCTAAGTTTATATTAAAAAATTTGGTAGTGTTTTAGTCTGGTATCTTACATCTTTAATGAGTGGTTTTCCTTGAAGTCAGGGAATTTAATTTGCTAGCTTGACATTTTGTTAGGCTAGATTAGATCCTTCTTGATAAGGAAGCTTTAAAGAAATTAATGAGACTATGAACTTCCTTTTTGTCCCTAGCTTCACTTTGCAAGGAAACACACTTTATAAAATGAACCAAAAGTTACCCTGAGAAAAAAACAGGACATCCCTTGGCACAAAAAGTCATGCATTCCCACAGTTACATTTACATTATGGAATAAGATGGACTACGTTTATCTAGAACAACAGTGGACTATGAACAATAAAGCAGAATCATCTATCTGATCTCTGCCTCCTCCCATCTGCCTCAGAAACTTCATGAAGATTTCTGCCCTGCTGTCATCCCAAGGGTGCTGAACTGGAGCACTTGCATAAGTATTCTGTGAAGTCAGTCTATTTAGTTAGATGAACTGAGTCATTTGTCTTGGGGAATCTTCTGCTTTGACATCAGGTGAAAACTAAGTCAATAATCTACTTTGATGAGGTGTTCCCAGGAGAATTCCTCATTTTTTATATTCTACATGCCTAACATGTGCCATATGTCTGTGTTCTGCCCAGTCAGCCACAAGCCATTAGAGACCAATTCACCTGAATATTTAAATATACAAGAAAATGTCATTAAAGCCACTTGGCTAAAGCAAATCTTCAAAACCCATGAAATCCCTCTTCTAGCTGTACAATCTTGACATACACTGACACTCAATTTGAAGTGTACATTGCCCCTGCCTCGAGACAGCAAGATCACATGGTGGTACTCTTCAGAATGTATTTTCTCTTCTTCCTTATCTATGATTTTCTGTGTTTCTTGCTTTTTTACAATTTTAATAATTTTATTTTTAATATTGTAACAAGCCTGTTGGGTAGTATGGTATTGTAGCATTTTTAAGAGTTTTTATTGAACGAAGAAATCATGCACATTTGATAGTCTCAAGACACACCACAAAGGGCAGAGCTGTTATTTCTGTGGCACTTGGTGGTGGACGGTAGAAAGGCATCAGGACTTTACTTCCCCAACACTCACCAAAACCTTACCAGAATGGGCATACTGCCCATCACTACAAATCTATTAGAACTAGACAATTATGTCAGCAAAGGTATTGGTACCTTTATTCATGATAGGATTCAATATAAATACGAGTTCTTCCTAGGTAGAAGCTTTTGTCTCATGGTACAAAATTCAGCTCCTGCTGTTGTTTCTGATGAGGTGGGCTGCTGTGATAGGGTGTGCTGACACTGACGTAGAATTGGCTCTAACAGTTCATCTGTAGTCAAATTTTGCTATAATAGAGTGTGTGTAAGGAAGCCAAAGGGGACTTCAGAGAAATGCTCCAAGTTTCTGAAGATTATTCTTTAGGATCTGCTTTCTTTGGAGATCAAGTCTCCAAAACCTTTTCCTTTCTGAGTAAAGCTTATTACAGTGTGTCCTCCCATTTTGGATGGGAACCAAAGCAAATAAAATGAAATAGCAACACAACAGTAACATCTGGTCCTTTCATTTTACCAGGACAACCTTGGCTCTGTGTATATAGTTATTTTAGATTTACACTACTATACCAGAATATAATAATTGAAACTCTCAGCAGAGATTAGCTTGGGGTGAGAAACTTTTTTAATAAGGAAGACTTTTTATAAAAGAGTAAGTTGTTTCAGCAATTCAGATACAAGAGAAAAAATTGTTAGAGATCCTGACTTTTGTCATTGTATTTTTTTAATTTGCTTGAACAGTTCACATGCTGTTGTTTTCAGGAACATGGCAGAATACATTAGGCCTACACTTTCCTTATTTTAAAAAGCCATGTTTTACAATTAAATGAAAATGCTGAACTAATTTAAGGACCATATTGTTTCTTGTCCGCAATATGCAAGAGCCATGTCTGTCTATCAGTTGTGGCTAGTGCCCTCAGCAGACTGCTGACTGACTACCTTTTGTACATGAATAGGCTTTAATGATCTACAAACCTTTCTTGAGCAAAACTACCAGAGAGAAAGCTGAGAAGGCTGATCTTTCTTACCCAATACATTAAAAAATACTGTAGAAGAGCAATAATGCCTTGTCATGAAATTCTTATGGCTCAATGCAGGAGAAAAGTTCCTTAAAGACAGACAAGCAGAATCTCTGTAATTCACTAATAAATATAAATAAAAACATAATTCAAAATATATAATTCAAAATTCAGTAATAATTTTAGATAGTAATTAATTTTAGATAACCTTTAATTTGGTTATGAATATATATAGCCAAATACAAAAGCACTTCACAAGTCTGTAACACCAACAGCTTGAAAAGAGTAGAAAAGCACTCTCTAAAATGTGGACTCTTTCCCTAAAATAGACTTAATCTCTTGACTTTCATTAAAAATGTCTGAGTTTACTTGAAGTTTACAGAATCACTGGATTGTTGAGGTTGGAAGGAACCAATGGGCTTATGAAATCTCCATCCTTTGATGTACTAAAATCTAAACAAGACAAGGCCCTGAGTAATCTGATCAAGTTTAAAGTTAGCCTTGCTTAGAGCAGGAGTTTCAGCTATACGATCTTCAGGGGTCCTTTCCAAACTTATTCATTATATGCTTCTATAAGCCCTGTGTCAAGTCCATTTTTATTGAAAAAATTAAGTGCAATGTTGATGATAATATTGCTGTTGATGAATTTTTTTACTTTAGTACATTAAGATTAAGAAATACATATTTTTAGTAATTTAGTGTTGGAAAGAATTCCAGATCTCAAGATAGCTGCTAAAAGAAGAGAAAGCAAAAATCTGCAATGATAGAGGCAATCTCTAAATTAAGAAAAGAAGTCTATTTCTTAATCAAGTATTGTTTCAGCTTTTCAGAGCATCCAGAATAAATCTCTAATCAAATTAAGGGATCATATGTTGCCTATTTGCATGACAAAACTTCCAGAGAAGTTAAAATCCTATTGAACTGTAGGAGTGTATGGCCCTAAATATTTTTTTTTAGGTTTTGTTTCTAAATCTTCTCTGTGTCTCCGAAGTGTTTGTATTCATACTGTGAATTCTATGCTCTTGGAAGAGTATTGACCCCACAGTTGTTTCAGTTGTTCACATTCCAGATTCAGATGCTATGAAGGTGCTTGAGATTAATGTGTACATTTTATGAATGCAAATGTTTTTAAATAAAGTTTTCTTACACACTTTCATTTAAGCAGTTTTATGGTTACAGCTTATATTCCTATATTTCAACCATAGTATGTTTTTAAACAGAAGTGTTTCTGAAACTGAGCTTTATTTTAAAATATGCGTTCATTAAAAGTTATGCATTCATGCATAATTTGCATTACAGGTACAGTCTTAGTAACAAGATTCTAATGTCAAATACCACTACTTTACTACAATCACCAATGGCTCACACATCTTCTAGATATCCCAATTCTGGCTTTGTCTTAAATTTACAGATTCTTTCTGAACAGTGTCTCACTAATGTCGTGGTTATGGTTGTCCCGTGGACTTTCCTTATTTTAGCAGGTATGGTTATTTTAATGAACCAGGAAATTTTGCAATGACAAGGAAAGGAACAGGAGAAGCCGAGGAATGGAAATAGATATCCTTCTGAGATTAATGCAGGAGTATCTTCATTAAAAGAAAGTACTATCAGCCCTAGAGATGGAGCTCCTGACTTTTTTAGCTCAATACTGAAAGATTCAAATGAACAGACAATGTGGTTCTCTTTATGGTAAAAAACAATTGAATAGAGGAAGGAGTACAGGATAGTTCTGAGCTAAAAAAGAGTCTGTTCATCTGTGTAGTGAAATGACAGGTTTATGCTGGAGATCAAACCTTGATCATGTAATGTCTAACATAAAAAATGAAGCCTACAACTGTGAATTGTATGGGCAGCAGGGCCAAGAAAGTTCTGGAGAAGACATGATAGCATTCCTGAGTGATGAAAAAGAAGAAATCTAGCATAATTGAAACCTTCTTTCTTGGTCTGTGCTGGAAATAAATGCAGTAAAGTATCTTGAGTGTACTAAAGCACCTATTCATATACACCTAATCTAGAGGAAAAACACTTGCAGAAATGTACCTTGTACTTGTAGGTATGAAACAGTGGCCTTTAGAAGGTCACAAATTCTTGTGAAAAATCCGTTCCTTGTCATGCTGTAACAGGGAATATCTTTCCTGGAAGTAAGCTATGGTGATAGGGGTTTCTAGAACAATGCAGTTTACTTACTGATAGGGAAATTAAGGATTTTCTCTTATGGGAATGTTTAGAGAATTCCTCATAGACCTGCATCACTGGTGAAATTTCATAGAACTTACTTTTATCTGCAGAATTAGAGACAGAATTTGTCTTTTTGTCTTTCAGGCTAGATCATAAAAGAATCACTGAAATATGCCAGAACAGTAGTGGAAAACTTTCACATCCACAGCCATAAATGAATACACTGAGGAATAACAGAGACAGTTCTGAGATGGAAAGATGATCTTGTCATAGGTGAAAGAAAGTAGAGTCTAGGAGGAAGAAGTGCTGTCTGGCAAAAGAAAATCATGTAAAGAGTAATGAAATCTTAAAAAGACCTTCAGTTTAGCCAGCAGGAAATCTTTTTCACCAGAAGGGTAATGCAGTACCAAAACAGGTTACCCAGAGAAGTTGTGGATTCTGTCCTTGGTGGTTTTTAAGAGTCAGCTAGACAAAGCCATGTCTGACCTGATGCAGTGTAGTCCTTTTATGAGTTGGAGAATGGACTTATTGACTTCCAGAATTGCCTTCAAACTAATACTTCTGTGGCTTTATCAAAAAATAAGAATGTGGATTATTCGAAGAGAGGGCAGATAATAGGAGCTGGAGGGGAGTGAACGGTAAAACAATATAGGAAAAAAAAAAAATTGTAAGATCAGTAAGGTACACCACAGAGTTAGTATTTGCCATCTCATTCCCTAACCTTTCACCAAAATAAAATTATCCTGATTCTAGGTGTGTCTAAAATCCTTTAGCTCTTTTTCGGAATAGATAAAAGCAGCTTGTACTCCCATATGGCTAGAACCAAACTTTCAACTTCATCAGAAAATTCATTTAACAAATGGACTAAGAGTGGTAAAAACATATTCAGGAAAAAAAAATGCTGAAGAGCATAAAATATTCTTGGGTAGCGGAACTTATATCATTTCAACCCCACCAGATGTTTCAGTGTTCAATATAACAACAGGAACAGGTGTAGCTAACAGTTTCTATTTACTATAGGGCTGGGGTTTCTAGCAAAGACTTCTGTTTGGAAAGACTTTAAGTCTTATTTAACACCCCCCCTTACGTCAGGATTGGACCATTACAGTGCCTCTTCTTGTGGAGGAAAATAAACACAGTAGGATTCACTACTCTTGAACGTGAGGGGACAGGCTGATGTTTATGCTGTCAACCAGCTAGACAAAAATTCTTTGCAAGATCAGTCTTGGAAAATGCCCTGGTTCTGTCCATTGTAAGGTAGGTGTTACTTTATATGGAGTTTTCTGTTCAGCAAAACCTTAAACTAAATGAAGAGTAGTACCAATCTGTTATTAATAAATAAAAATTATTATATGGTACTCCCGGAAGCACTAGAGTCCAAACATCTAAAATTAATCAACATTACAACTTTTTATGTTTTTATATGGGTAGTAATAACAGTGGAATTGCTTAATAAAATGTTACTTTGGAGAAATAAATAAAATTAACCAAAACTGGTTTGGAAGATTAATTCTACTCTAAACTTAATTGGAGAGATGCTAATATTTTTTTCAAATATTTGGGAAACCTTATTTTAGGGAATATGTTGAAATCTCAAAGACTATATTTAACTATTCTTAAGTTTACATTTTAATTAAATACTTTAGCACTTTGTAAACTAAGATCTAATCACTAAGTCACTAATCTAGACTGATTATGTCTTCATCCTTTTGTGCAGATATTTGAAAGAAAACTTTCAAGTTTAGGCTTAGAATATAGCAAATTTTTCATAGTAGCTCAGCATTATATAGTTTTCCTCATACAAAATGTTATATATTTATCCTTGAGTATTGCAGAAGTTTTAACTGGGATATGTACAGTATCTATAGTCTCTATCATCTGTTAGTGAAATTTATCAACTTCAGATCATGAATATTGTAAGAAATTGTTCTTTCGGGGGCATTAAGCATATTAAAAAAAGGAATAGAAATATAGAATACAGCATTCTCTAATAGAGTATAACAGAGCATAAAGACAATTACATAGATTGAAATGTAGTGAAATGGAAGATAAAAGCCACCAAAAGAAAGGAGGGAGATGTCATAATTGTCTATTATGAAATTACGAAATGTTGCTAACTTGTCACTGATAACTTTGCCTTGTGTGAAAGTAACAGAACAGAATTTACCGGCCTTTTATCTTCTTTTAAAATACATTCCTTCAAGATAAATCAGTAGAAAAGGGTCCAAAAAAGAGGGATCAGAGATTTAGCAAATATGATCTACAACAGATTAAGCATGTCTATCTATGTGTGAAAAATTGTTTTAAAGAAAATGGTAGTAGTTTTCTCCAATTTGTGCATATCACTGTACATGCACACATACTAAGATACTACTACTTCCTTTCCCTCTGGGGAAAGGAAAATACCACAGTAAGCTGTCTCTGGAGGATTTTTCAGAACAGATGAGACAAATATCTATGTAGTGTATCCCAGCTCATCATAGGGTTTTGATTTGGATAACCTTGAAGACTTAATAGGAAGTAGAATTTATTTTTATGAACCAAATAGGAGTTATTTCTAAGCATTATAACTACTATTTAGATACTTAGATTTGTAGTAGAGGGTTTTTTTCTAATTTAGTTACTCTGTGTCTTCAATGTAGTGAAGCCTTAAAGGTGACTACTGTTAAGGTATTTGCATCTATGCTTTTGAACAAAGTTCATAAAACAGTAATTAAAAATATAATAATGCAAAATAACTGGTCACTGTTTTAAAGTTGCTCAGATTTCTCTTGAAAGCTAAGGATGGGGGGGTGTATGACTGAAATTTCATCACTGTGTGTTTGTACTTACTTTCAAACTGAGAAAACTGAACAAACCAATATTATGCAAACTATCTTCATGCTCGGCCTTTTTTGTGCTATGGACTTTTTCTTAAATGTTCTAAAAAGGGCACTTGTCAGTGTGATTGTACACATTTTTCTTCTCATTTTATTCAGATAAAGAATGCTAGTCATTAAGCTCAGTTCTCAAGTGGCATACTTCAGACTGTGACTTCCACAAATTGGATGGGGATGTTGGATGTGAAATGAATAGAGTAAGAGTGTGTAAGCTATTCATTTTAATGAAGAATTTTTAAAGTCCCATGGATGACTTCCCTTATTAACATCCTACTCTGACTTAAACTTTTACTAAAATATGATTTTTTTATATCAACACTAGTAGTAGACAACATCGAAGTGGAAAACACATTTTCCTCACTGTACCATTAATTTAACAAGTGCGTAAGTTTTGCTCTGCTAATGACTTCTCCATATGTTAAATAGCACTGTGACTTCAAATTACTAAACCAATGTAAAACAATACTATTCACACTATGATATTTGGCTCTTCTGTCATTGAATCTCTATGGCAGAAATAAGTTTCTGTATGCATTTGATGAATGATACTCTTACAGAGAATTAAGATTAAAAGCTGGAAACAAAAAGGTATTTACACATTCAGTCATCAATGCAGTATGCACAAACACACTTTTTTAAAAATGCATATGATTCTATGAATATGTAGGCAGTCTAGTTATGCTAAAAGTACAAGTTCCCATTTCTTAATGGCAGAATTAAGTCTGAGAGCATTATTAAATGGCATTGGAATGTGGCAAAAAGAATTCAAACTGTCAAATACATATAAATTCTATAAAACATGTATATATCACACATACAACCAGGATTTGCATTTCTTTTTGGTGTATGGAACCTCACTTACTTAGGAAATTAATACTGTCCTGAGTAGATTTGCCAATTGTCTGTTGGGAACATCAGCTTTGATCAAGAATGGAATTGCTTCAAAATACTTATAGTAGAATGCAAATAATTCAAATCATTCTTGTCACATCACTATGGAGTGATGTTTTAAATTCAAATTAAAAAGATACATCAGGATTAATGGCCATGACAGTAATATCTGGCATAAGCAAAGGAGGGCTTGCTGTAGTTTGTTTGTAGCACATAAACAGAAGCACCTGCTTTTTACAGAAAAACAGTGTCGCAGATAGACTTCAACATATACCAGATTTCCTGCTAAGTTTAGAGAAGAAAAATGTTGCAACCTTTTTAATATTAAGCCATTAGCTTATTAAAGTGATTTATAATTTTTAATAGGAGCTATTTACTTCAAAGTGAATTATACGTATATGATAATCTGAATATATAAGTATGCAGAATCTGTCTTCCTGTTTAGTCAGCAGGGACTAGTTAGCTAGGTAAATGCTACATAACCCAGAGTAGTCATGAATGAATTTTAACCTAAATGAGATACTTAGTCTTCTGAAGAAATCTTTCTCTTAATGTGCTGCTTACTTAGAAACATCTAATCCAGCACATTCAGGAAGAAAAATTGCTATTAGCAGAAAGCAGATCTTTCTCAAACTTTATGAAGTTTAGCATTATGACACATTACTGCAGCTTCGCAAATAGCCTCAGTAATTTTCAACCCTACTTTTCTTCAGCTGTAGAAACAGAACAAGGCACAAAGCCATCATGACAAGAAAATGGCCTAAACCATGTTGTTCACACAGAAATATAAGAAAACAAGGAACCAAGACATGTATTTTTCATAGTCTTGAAAACTGTACAAGCAAAAGCTACTTCTAGTAGCAGGCACATATAAACCTCATGTGAAAAATGAAAGAAGTGAAAAAGCATCTGCTGAAAGTACATTTTTAAAAGATTTATATAAAGTTGAGGTACTAGCTCATCATAGTCTTAACAGTTACTGCCTGGTCTATTTTTTTTTCTAAAACAAGGGAGAAGAACTTAGATGTTTGACAATGTCTGTGTTGTGGGATACAGAAAGGAGTAAATATTGTGTAAAAAAGAAATGGAAAAAATTTCACATGAGACTCTCTCTTCCATGTAATTATATCTACACTAAGCATATATTCTCGTTGGTTAATCATTGGACTCCAGTCTGCCAGCATATCTGTAATTACTCAGCTACATTCCTTTCTATTGCTGATGTACATAGACTTCATACAGAATCAAGGAACAATCAGATTTGTGTGGAACAGAATTGTCAATTAGTATTAAATCAGTGACATTTCTCAAAAATACTTGAATTCACTTTCTTACCCAATAGCATTTTAAAAGAGCAAAGAAATATTTATCATTAGTTAGCTTAGGCAACTAGCTTTAGTTATGAAACCCTTTAGTTTTTCTTATGCATTGTGTGAAGTAGTACTTGGTGACTATACAGCAAATTAAACTAAGGTAGAAGTTACATTCCTGGTTTTCATTTGTACTAGATCCATTGACTATATCACCATGTACTACTGTGGATTCCTGTGATCAGGAATGTTTGGATGATCATAGACTACAATTTTACTTCCATAAATAAGCTTCCAAAAGAAGATTCAGTTATCTAAACAAACAAACAAAAATAGACCATACACTACTATAAAGGTATGTTTGCAATTTGACAAGAAGAATATCTTGAATAGTTGATAGGTACTGTCTGTAAATAGAGCAAGACAACAGCAATATACTAGGGAACAGAACGACTGTTAGAGGTGCATGCAGCCCACTTGGTTTGAGAGCAACTCTCACAGTGATGCTGCACGACCAGTACTAGAGCTGTATTTGTCCCAGGATTATGGGGTAAAGCAGTATGACTGAAGCAACCTGGAAATCAGTTGTACCCCTGGAGTAGTGTGCTATCATCCACACATAGATTTATATCAGTCTCTCATGCCTGGTAACTAAGCCTAGAGTTCCCCCTCTGCTCAGCTCCCTGGGGTATATGCTTTGCAATTTACAGCTACACGAACCTTTTAGTGACTTGTAAGTTGAGGATGCTGGACATCATGATTTCCATGTTGATTTAGAAATAAAGTGTTTAAAAGATGATAGCAAATTTGGGCAGACCTGAAAACTGGGGATCAGTGATGAGGAAAGGTAAAACTCGACAAATCTTGATAGCCCTGCAAGTGAATGAGATCAAGCGGTTTAAGAGCAAGGAATAATGGAAATACTTTTGTCCTGATGTGTACAGGTCAGTGTGTTGCATAAGTAAGTCTAACAAAAGCTAGATATGAAACAAAACAAATATGCACATTGTTCACTCAAATCCTTTGGAAAAGGTCTCTGCCAGGGAGACATAATACTTATTGTAGATAGGAGAACATAATAGTTCTAGCATTCCAAAACCAAGGTGATTTTGTATGTAATTACCTTAAGATGACAAAGGAGTACCAACAGTACTGGGATAAAGTAGGCAAAGGAAAACAGACTTTTTGTTCCATAATGAATGTAAGTTGCATTTTAGTAAGGGGTAATATTTTTCCTCAAATCAAAACAGGCATTAGCTATATAATAAGCATTTCATAGCACCTGTACACACTGCAGAAATAAAAAATACATACCTGAACTATGTGTTAAAATATGTTTATTTTCTTTTATTAACGTATTGATTTACCCATTAAAATATTTGACTTTATGATATTTCTGATACTGTCCTGCACAGACACACAAAGTAAATCATTAACAGTAACTTTTTTCTGTGACAGACATCAGTGTCTATATTGCATGAAAGATCTCCTAAGAGCCAGAACCCGCAGGATTTACCTAAAGATGTGAAATGGAAGGTAGGGAAAAGCTGTTGAAAATGCAGGTTCTGGCAGTACAGTGGGATGAATACTGGATTGGCATCCTCACCTGGGAAGTATGGAAATGGGGCAGGGCAAAGGGATGTCCCAGAGTTTAAGTCAAATTCTCCCACTAGCTAAATGAAAGCATGAAAGAAATTGTGTTTGTGATACCCCCGTCCAGATAAAACTTATTTTCCTCCGTACTGCATTACTTATTGCATTGCTGTTCCCAATAAAATGTGAGAGCTTCTGCATGAAGTGGTTACAGATACAGTTATTCTCCAGTAACATAACAGGCCTCCTAAATAACTCAGCTTTTTTATCTCTTTACTCCCTAACTTGTCCCAAGCAATCATTTCAAGTTTAGATAGATCCTATGAACTGCCTTTGGTGCTAGAATCTCCACTGCTTTTTCCACAGTGGACATCATTGCTAAGAAAGGATTTAGCTTCTCTGCAATGCTTTTTTTGTATCCTCATTATCCATTCTTCCTGCAGACTCTGGCAGCCTTTCTGATCTTTGATGTGTTTGGAGGAGGGTCTGTTATTTTTTATTCCTTTTGTTTAGACACTCCTCAAACTTTTAACCTTCATTTATTTGTTTATTATGCCCTTTCTGCAAGACTTGAGCTTTTCTACTTTTTTCATTTGGAAGCAATTTCAGGTTTTTGAAGGATGTCTCCTTGCTTCCAATAACTTCCCTTACCCTATTGCTTAGCCTTTTCATGTTCCTTTCATCCTGTTAAGCCTTTCTACCTGCAGACATTTAAGTGTCTTAGCCGGCCCTTGCAGCTCTTTGACAATTTTGTCATTTTTATACAGTGTCCCTTTTTTTAGATAGACCTCATTTACATACATTACAATTGCGGTTAGAGTTGAGGAGGCACTCTTAACATATTGAAGTACATCCTACATTATACTTGGGGCCAATTGAAGCCTCCAGCCAGTTGCTAGTCATTGATAGTGCATAAAAATGTTGTCTCTGTCTGATATGACATTGGTCTAGTCTCGACGGAGTCAAGTCTCCCCTGACTGCTGTATTTCCTGCCTCTAATCTCTGTAAGCAGATCACAATCACCATCCTGTGATATCAGGAAAATAGATCAAAAAATATACTCTTCCTATCTGAGATCTGGAATTTCAATCTATTGAGATTCTGTTACACTCTGAGGTAAGCAGTTTTTCACATATACCGAATTTCAGCATTAGTCCTGTATATTCTGTAACCCAATTTCAGTCTCCCACTGATGGGACAAATATTCAGCAGCCTATTATACGTGTCTTTATTAAGTGCTAGACTAAGTAGATCATCCACACAATTTCTTAAACTTCCAAGTTTAATTCAGAAGCTTAAGTACTGCTGTTTGGTTCTTGTCTTTGCATCCTGTATGAAAAGCACTCTGTCATTCCTAATTCCTCTGCTTAAGTACTGAGTGTGCATGTCTTCTTCCATAACTCAGCTTTTTGTTATTTATTTCAGGCATGAGAAACCTGGTTCTCCTATCATGGAGCTAATATCCCTTTCTTCTGTATAGGTGCTCTTTAATCCACTGTGTCCCTGGTTTCTGATGAATCCAAGTTCTTACTCCTTGCACCTTCAAAGGCAGACACTAAGGTTCTTCATCTCCTCAGTCCTGCAGATTAGGAACATTTCACTAACAGAGGTGTACTGCCTGTCATCTTTCTTTGAAGGGTCTGAATTTGCCTCCAGATTCTTTCTCTTGCTCTTCTCTGTCAGCAGTACCCATGTAAACTATGATTGCTGGCTTCTCTCCAGAACTTTCTAGGGTGGATCCAGATTCCTTAGGAGATCAGACACTTCTATAATCAACAGCCAAATCACTCTACAGTGTACTGTGGGATGAGAGGCTGTCAATTTGGTTGAAATAGCATCTTCTACCATTAAAGTACTTCTTTCCAGCTTGGGTTTCTGGTTCCAAAGAGATGTCCTCAGTGCAAGAAGTTAAATGGCCATCCTTTAATGAGGAAAGGAACAGCAATGTCTCCCAGAGGGATTATTTCCCCTTTCTTGAGTTCAGTGTCCTCCTCCCAGAAGATGGGACTGCTGTCTTGAATTTGATTTAGCTGTGTGATGTTCCTGAAAATCTCAATGAAGGTCTGCTGTTTTTCTTAGTACAGGGGATTGTTTGCTTTGAGAATAATCTGCTCAAGTGTGTTCTTAAACTGTGAGTGAACCTCCCCAGTTCAGCTACTCTGCTCTCAAGAACTAGAATGTCCTCTGAGGACTACAACTGGCCTGTATTACACATATATGTATGCTATCTTTTCAGAAGGGGGTGCTAGCAATAAAATGAATAATCCTTGCTGGTTTTTTGCTGAAGTTCTTTCTCCATTTCTTCTTTTAGTGTAGAGAAGGCAGAGGGATTTTAAGTTGATTTTGTGTCTAGATGAGTTTGCATACTGGCATAGTGAATCATAAGCTACAATCTGGTTATCATTTAGCTGCAGCATCAAATAAATTGTATACTAATACACTATATTATATGTTTTCTAATTGAAATTAGAAATCTATTTACATAGATTGCTTGTGCACTTAGCACATTCATTCATACTAATTGAAATATGTAGGATGCATTGGTCACATGGTCTATTGTTTGTTTACATCAAATGTGGCTTGCAAATAATGTTCTCAATTAAGCTATTTTTTCACTGTCTACAAGTCCAGTTAGGTTTGTTTGAATTGCAAATATTACTTTTTAATTTTTCATAATTGACGCCATTATTAACATTATTCAGCATTAGTTTGTTTTTATGCCGAGAAGTTAGAACTAAGGGTTGAAAAAATGCATCTTTTCAGCTTTAACTATGACATCTGCTATTACTATAACTCATAGCTTGGTAAATCTGTGTGCATGTATTACCATAAGACACAGATGAATTCTTAGATTTGGGAGCTAATGGGCCAAATGTAGTCCCCAGAAGTGCAAAGGGTTTTTTCCCTTGCTATCCCATCTCTCCATGCTTTGTTTTCTATTCCTTGAAGGTCCCAAATGCTACCTATCATTACCAATGGATATATTTAGTTCTAGCCTGTTCACAGCAGTCAGCAGAGCACTCATAATATTGTAGAATCTCACTCACCCTGGAGAGGAATGATGGGTTGCCTGGCAGCAATTCTCATTCAAGATGATATCAGGCCTATCCAAGCCTCCTTGTCAAGGTCAATTCTCAATAAATAACAAAGGGTAGAATCAGTCTGCAGAAAAATACTTTTCTTGCACTGGATGCAAACCACCACTAACTTAGTTTTACATTAAATCATATAAATGTTAGCTTAAACATGTAATTAAAATGTATTGAAGAGAACTTGCAGAAGGCAAGCTGTCAAACTAAGCCTATCATGATCAGTTCACTTCTTAGTGTGATTTATTAGCTCTCAAGGAAGACTGTCTTACAACTAGAGAAGGAAGTTACGGTCAACAGCAGAAAGCCTCTAACAAAGTGAGCACATTAAAACACCAATCTGGCTATTGCTTCCCAGCAAAAATTATTTGGAGTAAAATAAAGGCATTTGTAGATTCAAGACTTGCTTAGAATGATTTAGTGAAGCCTTATGGTGAGAAGTAGTAAAAAGAGAAATCTGATATCCTACTCTACTGTGAAATTTTCAGTGAAAGGAAAAATGAAAAACTTAGAAAAGGTATATTCTTCTTTTCACATGAAAAGACTCTAAGGAAATTGCCAGTGAATATTTTCTTTTACTAACAAAATAGGCTCCGTTAAAATATGATTTGACACTACATATGAATGCAAGCATATGCCTGGATAGTGCTTTATACTCCAAAGTTGGAAATAACTTCACTAAATGTTGCTGTTCTTCCCAAATTTCCACCACTGTGTTCACAGAGTTGATTCTTCTTTCCGTCACTGAACCCTAAGAGTCAACCAAAGTGCCAGTTGTCCTGGCTGTATCTACATTGTGTCTTCCAATCAAGTCTGGAATGTCCCCCAGAAGCCAAACTGAAACTTTTTTCTAAATGCAGTATAGATTTCTGGATGATAACAGTCATGAGCCAAACCTACATATCAGCTATCAAGCTCAATTTACTAGCTGAGAGGTGATGAGGAACAAATGAAATTCCTTTTGACTGTAAGTGATCATATCAGGCTACTGCTTCCCTTCCAGTACAAAATCAGATTATTGACAAAACACAATATAGGTGAACTTATTTGAGTTTGTGATGAAAAAGAGTAAGAGTACACGTGTCACTAGTTAGAGATTACAGAGACTGATGGAAAGTGTAACCACTCCATTTCAATGCAAAGTCCAATATGCAGTAATTTTTGTTTTATTGGTAACGTTAATAGAAAAATCTCTGCTTTCCTCCAGGACATGAATATTACAGCTGCATAAGAATTTCTTTGTTTTGAGCTACACCTGGAGTTGAACAAGATTAACCCAGGAAGGTACAGCTAGTTACCCAGATATAAATACAGATTAGGAGGTTTGTTGCATCCAAGGCTTAGTTAATACTCAAAGATATACCCCACAGAGATATGGCAATTGGATAAATGCCAGCCCACAAGACATGAAGGGGTAACCTCAAAAAACAATTTTCTTTTGTTAGGTTTCATTTTTCTTCTGTGTAATCTCAGTGTCACAGGTGTGAGTACACAGCTGTCTTGTACATAATGTCAAAGCTCACTTTTAAATAAAGATGAGACTGATTATTTGATTTTTTGCCCTTTCAGGAGGAGAAAGACAGATTGTCATGAAATATAAAAACAGTTGCCAGTCTTGCTTTGACAGTGAAAAAAACATACTTTTTAAAATTATTTATTTCCTTCAAGCTAGCAATTGTTTACTGTTTAAGTGAGATGAGAGGAAACTCTTACATAAAAAATAAACTACTGATCAAGGCTGGTAGCATAAATTCTTAGCTTTTTTACTTTCCATAACATAACTGCGATTGTATTCTTTTAAAATTCCTTGCCATTATATCCATCAAAACTAAACTGAGTGCATCCTGGGGTGGGGTTTTGGTTTGTTATCAATAGCCCTTACTCAGAGCAGTTTTGTTTCTGAGAGAAGTAAGCATCTACACAAATTCCAAACAGTCAGACCACTGTTCCTACTAGTACCATTAGCAGTTTCCAGGTTAAGTTTCACCAAAAGCACATTTGCCTGTGAAGAGAAATTTCAGGCTCATTTTAGATGTTTCTTCAAATTGTAGCAGGCAGCAGCTTGTTGTTCACCAAATGGCATTTCATGTTTCTGGTGTATTGTCCTACATACAGTTAGTTTTTCCAAATTCTTCTAAAAAAGCAGCATCATCCTGATCATACCTAAATATTACATTGTTTATTTAAGCACCTGAAAAGAAATGTGAGTTCCTTTATGGTCTTTATAACCTGGGAATCTGTTGGCTTGATTCATGTCTCGATTGCTCAAGTTCGGTCATTTAGCCTGAGGTAGAATATCAGACAGATGATTCAATAGCTTAGTTGCTAATGTTTGTATCCCACGATCTATCATCTTAGGCTACTTTCTATTCTTTGAGACTGACGTTATCCGGTTCTTGCCGGAGTCTCTTTTACTGATACACCAAAATTATATGCAATCAGTATTCATCTTATCTCAGTAACTTGGCTGCAACTGACAGAAACTGAAGGTAAGCTTTTGAAGTAAAATAAGAATTTGAATGCTACTCCAGGAGAAGAACCTAGAATGCTCTGACAGAGCCTTTTTTAACATAATAAGTGTTCAGAGACTTCATCCTGCAGGTTAGAAAACACTTTCTAAAACCGGTCAGGTTTCGAGGTTCTAAGAACCTCCAATACAGCAGGTAAGTTTTCACCTAGATACACATATAAGCAAACACTAAGGAACTTGCAAATCACAACAGAAGTTTTGTGATCTCTTATAGGAGCAAATAAAATGCAACATAATAAAAAGAGTGGAATAGAAGTTCTCTGAAGTTACACTTACAAGAGAGAACACAATTTTATGTCACACATTAGGAAATGTACATAAATAGATTTCCTTGGCTTGTGGAAAAAAAGCAAGTTCAATTAATTTGAATTAGAATGCCAAATTACAGCAGAAGGCAGCTGACTAGAAAGGAGGGATTCATTTTCTGTCCTCCCTCCCAGAGGAGGCTGGTTTTGTTTTGTGTTTTATTTAAATAAAGGAAAAAGATAGCTGGAAGCTTACCTTTATCTTAAGCAGCAGCAGGAGGTTTTGGAATATGGACAAAATTGTGGAGAATTATGGAAATTATATTAAAATATATAACATACTTTGAAAGAAAAATAATTTCTCGTCCTCCGAACAAAGCCAGAAGTGTCTGTTCATAATACACTCACATACACATACCCCTTGTTTTTACACATTGAATCAATCTCTCAGGTTATTGTTCTTAAATATGTGAGTGACAACAGTTTGTGTTCATACACATAATTTATTTCAACAACTGAAGGTTTTGTGGGTTTTTTTCTTTTTAGTTTTGCAGTTCTCAAACCATTGAGAGTGGGAAATGCAGTAGAGATTTCCTGCCTGAGTTTGCTGGTGATATAGCTGACTCTCTGAATGATTCTGACTTAAAATAGAAAGACTAAACCTACACTGTGAAGGGTGATACATTTAGATATTGCAGTACATTAAGATGTTATCCTTATAAAACTGTTATAGATGTTCCAAGTTACATCCAAAATACAATAAATGCAGTAGATATGCATTGATCCTGCTGATCTGTGACTGTAGAGGAATAAAATCTAATCCATAATTAGATTTGTACAGAGATGGTATTTTCAAGTAGTTAATACAAACTTTTAGTCTTTTTTTTTCCTACTTACTTGGCAGCAGATCAAGGGTGATTTAAAGTAATCCAGTCCAAGCAGAACAGACCAGATCCTCTATAGACTGATGCAGAACTGTTGCAACTATGGATGGACATTTAGAAATTCCTCTTAAATGAAGCAAAATGATTTGGAAAAGTTTAGGGAAAAAAATCAGAAAAATTATAGAAAAAAATTTAGACAAACTCCATACCTTTTAGACACAGAATTATTTGATCTGTACTGCTCGGACTTAAAAGGAAGCTCAGACGAGAATACTGAATGAAGTCTTCCTTTACTGTGAATATCTCAAAGCAGATTATATATTAAATGGTAACACTAAAAGTTTTACTTTCCCTCTTTTCTGAGAATTTCTTCACTGGGGTTATATTTTGCCCCGGAAAAACTCCCTCAGTCTATTTACAGAGTTAGTACAACTTAGGGTACAAAAATCCTTATTTGTATTAAACAAACACAGCAAAGATTAGAGAAATATATATATATCTCTCCAATAAATCTGTGTACTGCCATAAAGAAGAAATACTTTCTCCCCTTTCCTCCACAGTGCCCTTTCCTATTTACAGCACCTGTAACAACTACGACAAGGCACATCACACGAGACAATAAGAGGGCACTTTGCTTTCCCTTCCTATTTTGTGCAGTCACATTACAAAGTTTTGGTCTGGCCCTAGAACAGCAAAATGAGAGTGGGAGATCTGAACCCCCAAATATTTGATATTAATAAAGTAGGGTGTTATTTTATTAGCCCTGAAGTATTTCTCCAGGGTCATTTCAGATACATATAAGAATACATGCATAAACACAGTTTCTGCTGTGCTCTGACAGGGCTTAGGATTGTTTTGTATTCATGTCCAAAAATCTTATTTCTAGGATATTCTTCCAGCTCAATTGCTTTTTTAAAAATTACCTCTGCTATCCTGTATAACAAAACCAATTCCTTGTTTTATGGAAATATCTCTTTGTAGATTAACTAAACAGAAACTATTCCTCAGATGAAGAAAAGTTCTTAAGGTTAGCAGGAGTCTATTAATTATTTTTCCTTTTCCAATTTAATCTTCTCTGAAAGGTTTTCGAAGAGATAGCGCTTTCTCATTTACAGCCCTTGACTTTATATGAAAATATGTTGTAGTTTTGCTCTGGAGGTGATACTTACTGGAAGAAGAGGTTTTTTTCTGGAAAATTGTTCAACAAAGTTTAAAATATTGTGACTATATTATGCATAGAAACTTCATCTATTGTGTGAGTTTACTGTCAAGCCTTTTAATACCATACTAATATCATAAGAATGCTTTATTTTGCCTGGAACTCCTGGTGGATTTATAGAACTCAGCATGAAATCTAGTTTTTCTTTCATTTCTTCTCACTTCAAGCCTTCTGTCTTTTTTCTTTGGTTTTTGGGTTTTCTTTTTTTGGTGTTTTTTTTTGTTGGGTTTTTTTTGTATTTAGCATCTGCAGATATCTGTGCCTCAGTTCTTTCTCAGTTTTCTCACTGTGGTGATTGCAGTCATAAATGTTTATGTCAGGATTTACTTTAAAGCATAATAACATGATGCCCAGCTAAAACTTTTATCAGTGTTGTGGTCTAATCCCAGTAGGCAGCTAAGCCCCACACAGCCGCTCAAAATCCAAAACACAGCACCGTACAAGGTACTATAAAGAAAATTAACAACTTCCTAACCAGATGCAATACAAGTTGGTTTTGATGTTCTTCTAACATTGAAGCAAAGCTGTCAGAGAAGTTAGTTAGTGCACATGCTCCAGAGGTACACAGTGTTGCACAGAGGATGTTGGGACAGGTTCAAACGCACAAAGATTAATTAGAGCAGACTGTAGCTGATGGCAAACAGCCGTTCTAATGGTGAAAGCTGCTTTGGGGCATAAAAAAACCCAAAACAACAAAACGAGAGAAAAAGAGAAAGAAAGGAAAGGGAAAACTCTTCCCTGTGGCCACTCATGAAAAGAAGCAACAGGGATGCCCAGACAAACATCCTTCCCGGTGTGTCTTCTCTGATGCAGCCGGTGATTCCCCATTTGGAACTTCGGAACTACTACACACTTTAAACAGAAATGAATAAAATTCTAAATGCGTACCTAATTTGTACAAACCTATTGACTGAAAGGCTGAGGGTCATTTTGTAGAACAAAGTTTGAAATATGCATTTTGAAATGTGGAGACGTGTTTTTATAGAGTTTGACATGGAATTGCATCCGCCTAGACTGCTGCAGCCAATTATGGTTCAATCAGCTAATATTATCTTTCTTCTTTGAGGATGGTATTTTCCGTAATCTACCAAGCACAAGGTAAAACAATGTATTATAAAAATCTATGTAACCAAAAAGAGAAAATAAGGCGTAAACTATATGAACTAATGACACCTGGAAGAAATACAGTGTATATTTACTGTTTATATTTAATTTTATATATTAAATATTGTATTTTGATAAATCAAATTCAGTTTTCTCATTGCAACTTGCCTAATACAGCAATATTTTTTTTCTGTCACATTAACTGTTAAGATTAATCTTATAAAATATTATGAATCTAACATTTTTGTTTAGAAAACATATTCTGAGCTTTACAAAGAGTGTCACACAGACATCAAGAGATCTTATGGAATCAGGAATGGGATAATTAAACTATTTATAGTTTATTGATAATTAAACTATTATCTTCTCTTGTTGGTGCCAACATGCTTTATTTACAGAAAAATCATGTTATTTGCTTTTACTTAACGTGTCAAACTGCAAGATTTTCAACCTGATTTGCAGCCCTTCCACAGATATGTGCATAGCATTCTGTGATCCAGGTTACTGCCTCTGAGTCACAAAAGGTGGAATTTTATACAACTAAGCAAAAGAAGATTACTTACTTCACAATGTTGTGGCTCTTTGAGACACGTTGTCCATATACATGCCCTAGGGGAATCTTTGATTTTATATTGTTATCCAAAACCAGCACCCAAACATTAGAGATGATCCTGTACTTTTTCCTTTTGTATGGCAGTGAATAACACTCAGAAGGTCATCACAGTGTGAATTGGAACAGGGATATAAGAAAAGTTGCTTTAAAATACAAGGGGTCAAAGTGCGAATAAGAAGCGACACTGCGTGTGGATTTATTGAGGCGTGCACCTTCATAAGGGAAGAGGAAAAGGAGTTGGACTGTGGTGAGTGCTTTTGGTGTCAGCAGTCAGTGCTTGGGGACACTACTGCTATGCTCATACTGGTTTTCCAGAGATCGAACTCCTAGCTCTAAGAGGTGATGCCCTCTTCCATGTCCTTCATAATGATTATAAAAAGTGCTTGCTACTTGTTTTCCATGATCCTGCACTAAGGAGGATATGAGAAGGACAGAGACGTTCCTTTTACAACTGCTTTATGCAGTAAATAAGAATGACGATTGTCAGCTGCCACAGATAGCGAAGCTTGTCATGGTAAGAGATTACATATGCATACCACGATTTGTACAATCACAGGGTAGTTCAAGCTTGGAAGACATCTCAGGAGGTCATCCAGTCTGACCTCTTACTCGAAGCAGGGTCAGCTATGAGGTCAGGCCAAGTTGCTCAGAGATTTATCCAGTCAGGTCTTAAAAACCTCCTGGACACTGCACAACATCTCTGGGCAACCAGTTCAAGTGCTTACCTGTCATCATGGGGATGACAAATAAGTTTCTCCTGCTTTCAGATAGGAAAATAAATTGACAATAAAGGCATAAGTTTATGCCAAGAACACTAACTTGGTCTACATTTTTCTGCTGCTCCATGACAAAATACAGTATTTTTTCCAAGACCAAATTCTACTTTTTAGATAATTTCACTTTTTTGTATGTTCGTGTTTCCTTAAAGTTAAAAAAAAAAAATCTATAAAAATTAATTTCACCATATTATTGGATTCATTATTGCACAAAAGTAGTTCTTGAGGTATGCCTGTTTTCTGGGATTTAATGTCTAAGTTCTTGTTCTTGGGGGCTTGCTTTGCTTTTTTGTCTCATGCTGTATGTATTTCTGTTGTTAGATGCCATAGGATTTCAGCATACCACAGCACTGAGAAGTGTACCAACTATTCGTATTTTTAATTTTAAAAAGTCAGCAGTTTATTATGGCTTTCTAATTTTCAGAAAGTGGACAATTACAGAGAACCACAGCCACCCCATTTGAATTTCATGTCATGCGTTATGTCTTTCTAGCTGTATCCTTAGCTGTACTCACAAATACTCAGCTGATAATGGTTTTCGGGTACTAGAATAATGCAGCTAGAAAAAAAAAATCACTACTGTCTTTTAAAAATGTGTATTTTAATCATCATTTGCAGCATGTTTTAAAAGTAATACAGACTTGTAGCTGTAGTGTCTGAAGGTATCACAAACTTTCGTGGATAAAACACAGGAAACAGTCCTTTTGACTTCTATCATTCAAGGAAACAAGGACAAAAGTGAGATTTTTATCTGAAAAGTTTATCTGTCTGTATTTTCCTTTTTTCCAAGTAACTCTGCAGCATTTGTTACATCAGGTGATACATTTAATACCTAATTAACATTAATAAAAAGTACTTCATTATACTGCAGATTTAGAAAGGTTCTATAGGCTAGACATTACATGATACGACTGGAGTAATCCCTGGTTATCACCTTTAGATAGATACAAGGAGTCAGTGATATAGCATAGATTTAATATCCTATTACTGCTAATTAGGTTTGCTTCACTTGCTTCACTTTCTTTTGCATCCTTGTCCTATAACTTGTCTTGTCCTTGATAGATGTAGGTGTCTAGAGACGAAATATGGTCATTGCCAGATATACTCCTGCTTTCATCAAGTGGAAGTTCTTTAAATGTTTTATAGCTCATTCTTCGCCTCCTCTGCTGTACAGACTGCTGTATTAAAATGATACAGTAATGGTAATATCTGTTTAGGTGCAGCATGTCATACATCAGCTTAGTAGCTCCTTCGCCATCAAATAATGCTTATCTAGGACCATAAAGATAGAGGTTTTATTTTCCTCTGCAAGTCTGTGACCTCTCTACCAATTATCCCAGGTTCAAGATCAGCCAGGCAGCAAGAGAAACAGCATGAGCCAATGGCTCAGTGCTAAAGAGAAGCCTAAACATTTCCCAAAAAAACAACGGGCTTCATCTTTGCGAGGCAGGGGGTCAGTATCATCAGCAAAGGATGAATGGATACCTACTGCGGGATAACCAGGGTTTCAGAAGCATCCAAAGCTTTTCTGCTGCTCCAGAAGCTTACCACTGTTTAACAGCTGTCACGAGAAGGCTAATGACCGCAGGGAATGCATCACATTTCCCGTCTCTGAGACAGCAATGTACGTATCTATCATTCTATATATAGATCAAAAGATACACACATTCATTTGTGGGTTTTTTCACTACTGATATTCACTGATGGCACTATTAAAAATGGAAAAAAGAGACATAGTTCCAGTGAGTATGATTTCAGAGAGGCAAGATGCACAAGGTTAATGAATTAAAGGCAATGAAAACCTAAATAACATTATAGATGTAAAATAAATGCATGGAATATACCCATGAAGAAGTCAAAATGCAAATAATAGGGTTCACTTAAGTCACTGAAAATCAGAATATAAATAAAAATTATAAAGTATAATATAAATTATAAAGAAAATGTGTGTTATAGTTTTTGGTACTGATGCCCACACAAGCTTGTGCAGGTCTTATGATGGTGAACACAAATGGTAAATTAAGTGACAATAGCATTTAAGCTGAATTTATTTCAGATTTAATTTTCTTACTCTTCTACTACATACATATAGAAACCAGAAGTCACTCTTTTCCTATGGAACTTATTTTTCAGTCTGTTCTTGTAGTATGTAAATACAATTGTAAATTGTACCTTTTTTATAAAGAACTCAGAAGAAGCTAGAGGAGCTTACTGGTGAACAGGAACATTTTTCTGAAATTGAGTGGGAGCTTGGGGGGTTTTGGTATCGTGTTTGGGTTTTTTAAGGCTCTTTGGGACACAGGATACTTTGGCTGCATCTTCTATATTTAGGTAAATGAGGACATGCTTTCTTGGTTGCCCTTTGCCTGTGGTTGTGCATATGGGCTACACTACATAGTTTTTCTGTATTAATTGCTTTTTATCAGAGAGGGGGTTTTGTTTGGTTTTGTTTTCTTTTGTTTTTACAAAGTGGATACGTATCCTTACTGCTAAGGAAATAGGGACTGATTTATTAGATAACTTGTCCAAATTGCCATAGTAAATTCACTGACTGAGACTCTAGAATTTCAGTTTCCTGACTTCTGCTTGCATACTGTCCTGCAGAAAAACTGTTCAATAATACTTGGAGTCCCAAGTATTACTCCCATATATAGCTCAAATGCAGAGGCATGATGCTACATTCAGCATTTCACAGGTCTCCAGTATCTAGAAACTGCACTGTTGGAGACTTCTTTCACACCTTGGAAAGGAGAAATAGGGATTCACTTCTGTGTGAATCAACTATTAGCACTGGTGCCTACCGGATTGTTCCCTGAGCAGGTGCAAAAAAAGCCGTAATGTCTTTAAAAAAGCATAACATCTTTAAAACTGTGTTTTCTGCACCGTGAGTTTCAAGTCATCAGTTAGTGTCAGTTAGGACCTTTGCTTTTCCAGGGTAAATGGAATTGGATTTTCTAGCTACCAAGTGCTAAAACTCCAAGTCTTGTCTTCCCCATTGGACAGTATGAGACAAATTTCCAAAATTCAAGTCCTTCAGCTTGAGCATTCTAGGCTATATCTTCAACCTGTAAAACTGAAATAAGGCTTTTTCACTTTGCAGAAGCACTGTCAAAATTAACTCTTTAATGCTTACAAAACACAGGTAACATGAAAATGTCCAACACATAATCAATTAAATAGATGTATGATTCTTTGGTCTTCATGAGACAAAAATTTTTCCAATTAGAATTTATAAATATTTCACAAATTAGAAGAAATTAAGATTTCAAATTCTGGCAAACAAACATTGCCTACTGTCCTGCCTCTTGCAATTTGCTAAGTAACAATAGATCGCTTAGCTGTATGCTCAGGACAGATGATTTCACAGCATGCAATGACCTTCCACTCTTTAAAAATGTCTTAGTAATGTCTATCATGATATTCTATCCCTCTTTTATGAAAAGTTGTGACTTCAAAATTTTCACATTATAGACTCTTGTATGCCTTTTAATCTTTTTGCTGCTTTGACCTTCCCTTTAAGTCTATTATTATTATTATGTGTTGACAGTAGCTGTTTGTCTGAACTCAAACTAAATATTTTGAAGCTTCTCTCATATTTTATTGTCTTTCCATGATAAACTGGGTAGCTGAGTTAACACACGATAGATGTGAAAAAGAAAGGCAAAAGTGAAAAAACTTCTTTCTTCCAGGAAACATTAGAGGAAAGAGTCTTGCTACTGTTATGATTAAATGAGGACAAATTTGGACAAAGGAACCATATTTCTGCTTGTACGGTGAGGGTATAAGGAAGGCATTGCACCTTTAAGCAGGGCACAGCAAAATCTGACCCTAAATGTTTATTTGCAGAAGTGGTTTGATTGCTTCCTGACCACCATGGAGCAGACTGTGGCCATTGCAGGGAAGCTATGAGTTTAAAAGTAGCTTCTCACTTTCTTACGGCAACAGTGAAGTGATCTGTGTACAGATGGGGCAGGTTAAGGATTTAAGTCATGATCTGATCCCTTTAGCAGAATACTCACTGGCTCAAGTTTAAAGTTTGTGGATAGGCACAACTGAGTTTGTTACTGAGAAAAAAATAAGATTACCACCTACCAAGGACTTGATCCAAGGTCCTGATCCCCGATTGATGTCTTCCTAGTTCCTCAGATGAGCTTTTGATTACAGTCAAAGTGCTCAGGTTGGAATTTTCAAGTCAGTTAAAAAAAAGAATAGGTAGTCCAGGTAATAACTCTGTTTGTAAGGAGATGGGAGATAAATTCAGTTTGGAAAACCTTCCTTAGCTTCCCTTCCCACCTTCTATATAGACTAAACATTTGAATATTGGAGTTTTGAAATTCTTGATCCATAGATGAGGGACAACATGTTGGAATCAAGAACGGAAGGGGGAAGTTAATGGAGGAATGGAAAGAGGAATCCTGCATATTAATAACCATGTTTGTATCACTTGTGATGATGAGTCACATGAAGAACAGTTAATAGTATTACATCTATGACTTTTGAAATACAGAACAGCAATGAAAGTCATCCTAAGATGACTATATGAGATTTTTATGTGAAGCTGCATGAGGTGTCACGGAGGGATGGGTAGCATCCAATATTTGACTCACAGGTAACAAAAGAATTTAGCCAAGAGTATGGTAACCCTTTGCTATGCAAACAGAAAAGTAGAGTGGAACTTCATCCTAGACGGAAGAGTATGTTGCAACTGAAAGCAAAGTAAGTAAATAGTGGCTGCTGGAAGCTACTGGAAGAACAGTCCAGTTGGTGCTAATGGCACCTGCTACTCGAAAATACTGTTGCCGTATTTGTCATGTGTTTGAAGCCAAGCGATGTGAAAGCACAGTGTTTATTTTTCCACTTATGCCTTACCTTTGGCATCTCCTGACTACATTATACAATCAAAACAGGGAAGAGAGCCTAAAGGCAATGGAAACTTCTGTTGCTGCTCTCTAAGCCTTGATGGATATGTTTCTGAAACACAGAAGATGTTTACAAAATGAATTTTGGTTTATACAATGGCTGAAGAGGTTTCACCACCTTTCAGCAGGTGGTGAAATAGGGGTCTCTATTTGGGTGTAAGAGAAACAGAAAACTAAGGACTTCTCTTAAATCACTGAGTCATATAAGCCTCTCTTTAGGGGAAAAGAGATGTTGAAATTTAGATCAAAATGTTAACTGCAGCTTCATTATTTCAAAAAGGGCCAAAAGTTCATTTTACTGTATGACTGGAGCTACTAAACAGCTGTAGATGGGACTGCATGTATCCATTACTATAAAACAACCTATGCCCTATAAAAATCAGAAAGGCCTGATCCTTGGGTGTGAATCAAGCAAATTAGTTATATTAAAGATGTTTAATCTGGTAATTTTGAGTTTGAACAGAACATTATTACTTGTTTAATTCACTTTCATGTTTAGAGTGAAAACAACTGCAAGAAATGAAATATTGCTTAAAATATTCAGAGCAGCAGCGTATGCCTCAAGAGATAAGACTTTCACTGTTAGTTTAATTAAGAGACCAAAAAGCAAGTTTCAAGTGTTATTTACAGGTTCTTGACATATTCACTAATGAATCATAGGATGCTGTAAAGGTTATTCTGCCTATTACAAAAGAAGTGTACAATAACTGGTTTTTAACCAACTTATTTTCTTCGCAAAGTTTTATTCCATTCGTGATAGATCAATGTGCTTGAAATGGGAAACAAAGATTCTTTTTTTACTGTTTCAGCTAGCTAGCTAGCCAGCCTCATATGGGAGATAGAGTATAGTGGTACATTGTTATGTACATTGTTGTACATTAAGGAGTTAAGCATACTACCAGCATGATTTTTACTACTCTGTATTTTCCAGAACACTTAATTTCTTTTTAGGAATATCAGGAACGTTTGGTGCCAGTGCCAGCACACCAGATAATGAAGGATTTCAAAATCCAATAAATTCTTTGCTTTAGTAGAAATAATCTTTATTTTTTCTACATGCATATTTATCAACCTGATTGGTAATTTTTTTCTGTTTCTTTTCCATTAAGATCTTTCTCATGCACACACATGCACTCTTTCTTCATTATTTATCTGTTGCATTAGACAGTCTCTCAGCTAAAACAAAACAAGAAACAACTCTTCTTTTCCGGATAAGTGATTTCAGGATTGATAGAGATGATAGTGCATCCTGCCTCTGATATAAGGGGTGCTAGACAATGTATAACAGCATCTCTGTTAGCATTATGCCGGATTTTTAAGTAATGGCTTTAAATACAACATGCTTTACATAATAATGTGTCGCTCCTCTTCTTTTGACTTCTAAAGAGCAGGCATCAGCTTACTTCAGCTGTGGTTTGCTAGAGAAGGACAGATTTGAGATACAGTATTTATAGTTCTTGTTTTTATTTAGAGTGCTGTCTAGATTAGATAGCCAAGATTGGAGAGCTATTGACTAGTCCCTATGAGGAAAGAACCTAAGTGCACCAGGAGATCAAAGATCCTGTATATTTCTGATTGAAACATCTTTGTTGTTTCTCCTTTATTAAAGGGAGAGGGAAGAGCTGATTTTATAATAAATCATGATTAAAATAACATTTTTATTACTCATCTTAAAAATAAAAAATAAAATCTTGCCTCTCTTCACATCACCAGGAATTAAAGGTTAAGATTTTATCTGAATAAAAAGACTGACCATACTGGGCATTGAAGGAAGAAACAGCAATCTGAGCTAATCTGAGCTATACACACTCAGAGGAAAAGAAGAAAAGCTAACATTCAAAACCTCCTTTAAGGGTGACTGTGAATAGAAAATTAGATACAGCCTGTGGTAAAGTGTGGCTGAAAAAAGGCCATACCTCGCCCTGCTGAGGTCCTTAGATACATTTCCATGTCTGCTTCAGTTTCCCTGCATTTTGTGCACGGATCCAGATTTATCAGTCTCTGGCAGCCAGCAAGGGTACAGAAAAAAACTGGAGGGAATTACATTTCCCTCAGCAGCAGTTGGTTTTCCTCTGGCAAGAGATTTTCTGAGGACCTTAAATGGTCCCATTTAATTTCCTGCCATGTTCTAAAAGCTGTATTTAGTTTTGGAGGAGACTGTCTTCAACTCGGACACTCATTCTGATGTATTGTGTCAGGTTGTGCCCTGAAAGACTCCGTTACACTCAAAATGAGTGGACTGTGTCCTCTCCACCTGCCCCACGGCCTCTTCCACCAACTGTGAGCTTGTCTCCATTAGGAGCTTTACCACCTCTGCAAGCCCCTCTGTTCCCTCCAACGGAGACAGGACAGTGAAGACCTCCTTCCACAAGCCAAAAAGAGTCAATTAGGATTGAAAAAGAATTGGCTCTAAAGCCAGGAGACCACATTTTTTAAGGCTATGTGCCTCTGACAACAAGGATCCAAAATACTCTTCTCATTTCTCCCTCTGTCACATGACAGATCCTTGATAAAGAAGGAATGCATTGAGGAATGAGCTAAACCAGCACAGATCCAGTAACTTGGTGTCTGCAGGTCTGCCAAAATACTCTGTGTTAATTAAGCTGCTGTTTTCTACCCATATACTCCCTTGCCACATGCACTTATCAGTCTGGACCAGATTACTTCTGCTTATGGACAAAAAAGTGAATGCACAGCTTTTGTCAAAAGCCTTCAACCAGGTATGTTCCAGAGAGCCTGAGGAGCAGTGAAAGGGTTTGAGGACCTACTTTGTGCAGAGCCCTGAGAAGTAAGAGAAAAAAACCCCACACCTCTTTTGATTTCTCTGTTATTCAGATCCCACTTTCCATTGCTTATCAATAATTGTGATCACATCTGAGATACCTGACTTCATTACTAAATTTTGCTCCTAACTAAAGTACAGCAATAAAGTACAAAATACTGGTTAAAGTTTAAGAGCAAAACCAACTGCTATCTAAATGAAAAATAAGTTTTATTTAAATCAAACAAACCCCAGATTATTCTTATAGATCTTACTCTTTCACACAGGCATATTTTGAACACCTTTTGGGTAGTCCTGCCTATGGCTTCTACATCTTTCCCTCTCTTCTTTTGACAAAGAATTAAAATAAAATGTGTTCTTGAATCTCACAGTGAATGGATAGAAAAGCAGAATAAGCCAAATGGGGGATGTGTAATTTCTTTCCCATACAATATATTTTAACATCTTTTCAGTGCTTTTCATGACCACTGAAAAAGTAGATGTGGAACAGCCATTTGAATACTGCATAGGACTTCCTGAATAGAAAACTATAACTTTCATGGTAGATTTGGATATTTCTCTAACCGTTCGCATTAAAAAATCAATGCTCCACCTGGATTTAAAATGAAAATCTAAATGAAGCAATTATTGTTTTCTGAGCCCCAAAAGAGCAAATAAGCTTACTTTGTAAGCTAATATAAAGTCTGTAATTTAAATACCTTGTCAAATGGGTGAAACATGCTTTGAATTCTTCCACAGTATGCTTATTACAGGTATGTAAATTACAGTCTAGAGGAAAAAAAAAAAGTAAATCTCAATAGTAGAGTTCTCAGAATGGTAAGGGAGAGATATACTGTACTAAAAGTTTCCATCTGGTATCAGTAATTAAAACAGGCCTTGGAAATGTAGATCTAATCAGGTGAATCTTCACTTGAAGGAAGGATAATCTTTATTTATTTGCTCTTTTGTACTTCCAATACTAGCACATAATTCTCACAATTATTTGAAAGCTAAGAAAGAATTCCTCTATCAAGAAAGAACAACAGGAAAATCTGAAGAATGCTGACAGTATAGCTATGGTGATCACATGGAAATCTACTAGGCAGCCCTTTGCTTTGAAATTTTCATCAATTAATTTTAAGAAATGACATTGCTTTTTTTCTGGCACGAGTCTTCTCCATACTTCAGAATCCAAAGAAAGGTAGAGGAAATAATATAGAGAAAATAATAAGCAAGATGGCTGAAATAATCTAGGTAATCAACATTGTTACAGAGATTCACATATAAAGGAGGATTTCATTTTTATTCTCAATGCTAAAATTTCCACTAACATGGTACTACTAAAAAATGTACTGTCCAAAATGCAGGAAAATATAGCAGCATCTAGCTGTGAATATTCTTGTATTGAATAATGGAATCCACAGATCTCACCTATCCAGAAGGAAAATCAGATTACCCAGAAGCGAGAGAAATGGAAATTAAAATGCTCATGGTTTCTTGTCATTAAACAACACTTGCTCTGCTCTGTAGTGGTAGAAAGTAGCGGTTCTCTCTGCCTCAGAGTTAATGTAACACAGTCTTTATTTTGTAAATGTTGATTTGATAGTAGAAGTTACCTCAGATGGAGGAAACCTATATGAAGAAAATATTCCCAGGATGCTAAAGGCTGCCAGGTGTTGTTCTTACTTCAAGATGCAAACAGGCCCAGATATTCAGACATCCAGTAGAATAAGAGCTGTGGAGCTTACTGTTCAGAAAGCTTTTTTTTTTTTTTTTTTATGTGGGATGGATCATCAAGGTAACATCCTTTAGAAAGAAACATTAATGCAATATTATGTACAGTCTTGGACAGCTCGTACTGGGTAATTTCAACAATTTTTAGAGATACAGAGGGGAATGTTTTTAAACTGAAATGTTGCTACAGAGAAAACTGTTATTTCCTACAAACTTCTATGTTTTCTTTGGAATGTCCTTCAGTGCCAGCCACACTCCCATGTGCTCATAATAGTTGGGTCTATTTGGATTTGGTGAGGGCATAATATCTTGCTTTTCTTCTGGAGTCTTCGAAACTGTATGAAACTTTTTTAGAAGTTGCTGACTATTCTGTTCTTCAGTTCCCTAGCAGGGAAAACCATACTCTGTTTCATATTCTTATGAACAATCTCTTAGCATCTCGTAACTTTGTGGCTTCCTAAGATTCACCCTAGTTTGAATCTTCTTTCCTTTCATACTGTCATGCTGCTCTTGGTGTGCAAAGGGGAGGAACAACTTACTAACACCTTTATGTTCCCACTGACCATTGTTCTGGTTTGGCTGAGCCAAGGGCTTCATAGTCTTTAGGCAGAGAGAGAAATTAGGAGACAGCTATTCCTCCGTATTGGGTCTGGCTGGGATGGAGGTAACTTCCCATAGCAGCCCTCATAGTGCTGTGCTTTCTATTTGTAGCTAGAATGGTGTTGATAACACACCAATGTTTTTGGTACTGCTGGGCAGTGCTCCCACAGCATCAAGGCTGGCTCTCCAACACCCCTCACCCCCCTAAAGGCCAGTAGGCTCACGGTGGGCAAGAGCTTGGGAGGGAACGTAGCCAGGATAGCTGACCCCAACTGACCAAAGGGATATTCCATACCATATGACACCACGCTCAGCAATAAAAGCCATGAGAAAGAAGGAAGAGGGGGGATATTCATTATTAAGGCATCTCTCTTCCAAAACAACCACTATGCGTACTGAGGGCCTACTTCCCAGGAAGTAGCTGGACATCACCTGCTAATGGGAATTAGGGAATAGAGCTTTCTGCTTTTCTTTTCTTCCACATTTGGCCTTTGCTTTTCTTTATTAAACTGACTTTAACTTGTCCCATGAGTTTTTCATCTTATTTTCTCCCCCTGTCCCACTCAGGAGGGGGAGTGAGAGCAGCTTAGTGGGCACCTGGCAGCCAACCAAGGTCAACCCACCACATCCTCCCATGTCAATCTATTATATCTCCTAAGTCACTGTGAGAGGTGGAGTAGGCTAGTTACATAGCTATGTTGTAAGCGAGTGTAGGGTCCAGCAGAAGGGTCTTTCATTCTGAAGACTTCCAAGAGTTTTTGGACAATGTTCAGTGCATCATCAGGCAAAGGTACCTGCCAGCTCCACCAATAAAAGCCATTTAGACATATCAACCTGGGGCTTCACACAAGCCATCTAGGTTCTCATAATTTTGGAGACAGCACAGCATATTAAAAAGCATGGTGGCTTTCATTCTGGACTTCTGGTAGTCCATGAAGAAAAAAAAATTAATTCATTTGTAACAGAAGGTAGATTTAGTTTAGATATAAGGAAGAAATTCTTTACTGTGAGGGTGGTGAGGCACTGGCACAGGTTGCCCAGAGAGATTGTGGCTGCCCCATCCCTGGCAGTGTTCAAGGCCAGGTTGGATGGGGCTCTGAGCAACCTGGTCTGGTGGAAGGTGTCCCTGCCCATGGCAAGGGGGTTGGACTAGATGATCTTTGAGGTCCCTTCCAACCCAAACCATTCTGTGATTCTATGAACGAGTCCAGGTGCATGGGAACTTCATAGATGCCATTCCTAACGATCTATCTTGGCCTGCAGTGTTGCAAACATTTGAAGTCTGAGAGCATCTTTTTACAAAAGCTTGTGATACATCCCTTTCTGGTTTCAGCTAGTGTCTTTTGCTCCGTGACACGAGAGATATCTGTCACTTTGACTTTGGAAATGGAACTAATATTTGGAACTAATATTCCTATTACACTTCACTGAAGCTCTGCCATTCAGTGGCATGGGAGTAGAATTAGGCCTGCTGTATGTTAACAGTGCTTGTACTTTGTGGTATTTACTCTAAATAAAGTAACTAAGCTTGTTTATTGGAGGCACACTGAATCCAAGTTGACTCAAGGTGTAGTTTCAAAGCAAGCTAGATAAATGTGTGTGTTTGCATAACTTCATTCAGTGGCATGATTCAGTTTCCTCTAGACTGGAAATAAGAATAAATTAAACAAAATTACAGACATTTTGGTCCCAAATTATTGTTTCTATGCAAGGGTTTGTTGTTGCTTAAGTCATATAAAAGTTCAGCCAGGTCATTTTTCTTCAGTGTCTCTGCCTAGGCAAGACTTAAATGAGTGTTTTTGGCAAGCATGTCATCACATGATAAAACTCAAGTTGTGATTAGGGTGGATGTAGGCATTTATCTTCTGCTGACAGCTTCAGACAAAAGAAAGATAAGTGAAGCTGTTGTAATTGTAAAGTGACCTTTCCGCTTTAGGGATATTGACAGCTGTCCTCTTACTTCTATACAGTATGTTTGCCATCATGATAATTAGGGTTTTGTTAGTCCATTGTTGGTTTTTATACTTACAGTGCTCTCTCTTGAAATGTTTGTAGATTTCATCTGGTTTTCTCAAGATAACATTTACTATGTACCTGACAAAATGTCAGCAAATAGTAGTACATGTTTTCTTAAAAGGACTCTTGCTTTTTTCATGTTCATATCAAACCATAATTTTGCTGACCAGAAAAAAATATGCTCTTTCTTTTCCAGTTTTAAGAAACATTTTCTTCATGTATATCCCTTCGGGATCCATCTGGTTAGAATGCAGAAGAGTACACCAACTGCAAAGATTCATGTATAAAATAAGAAGGCATAAAATTATCTTTTGAATACAAAAAAATGAAACTGTATTTGCAACCCAGTTTTTACAAACTGCTTAAAAACTCAGGCAGCTATGGGATGGAAACATTTATTTAGTGATTTTTAAAATAAAGCTTATCTTACTGCAAGCTCATGGTAGGGACTGTAACTCATTTTGCCAGTGACAAAGCGCCAAAAAGGGCTCGATGGTAAGGAGTAGACGAATTTGGTTTGGCAACTGGTCAGGTAACTAAGAAAGCCCCATTACATTTTTGCTGTTCAAGGACACACGAATAGGTTGCTCTTTCTGCCTGCTACTCACACTTTAGATGGGATCTCTGGCAAGGTGCTGGCACTGGGCATAGTTATGGCCTGACTTTCCATCTTCTTGGTCAGTACCACTGAGTAAATGCAAGGATTATCCTGATTTACTGCAGCTGTAAACTATCAGAAATTTATCATCCTTCTTTCCTCAGGGGAAGGAAGGAGGAATTTTGACTTAACGGTTTGGCTTAAGCCGTAAACTAGATGTTAATGTAACTCCTCTTTGACAATGCCACCCTGTGGTAGTCAAGTTGATTCACTGCTGCCCAGAAATAGAGCTCAGCAAATAATTCACGGGGCTTCTCCCTCAGCTTCTGCAATATCTGTGACTAGCCCGCTGTTTCCCAGCATTAATACTTTATTTGTGTGTTTGATAACTCTCTTTTAAGTGACTGCTATTTGGATTGTTCATGTATGTATGCATGATGATGACTTGTGAATAAACAGGCAAATCCCATGCCTGAGAAGAAATACTATAGTTGATGAGGTGATACCTTGCCCATAAATTTTGCCTTCATGGTATTGTTAGACCACCACTACTTCAACACTAGCATTACGATTTATCAACATACATTTGTGATTTAATGTTAGGCCTTTTTAATCTCTTTATAGAAAGATTCCCTCCTATTCTGTTGCGCGTAAAGTGAATTTAACAGCAAAAGATTTTCAAAGGCACAGATACCTCATTTAAAATCCATTGAACTCCAGATAAGGAACTTAGAGGTAAGGTAAGCTCTTCTACATTTGCTTTGACTTTTATCTTTACATACTGTGTGTATGATGGGATTCATGCTGGAATAAAAAAAATGTTTTAAGAAAACACTCTAAAAAGCATCTTCAGGAAAATATTCCTGAAGCTATTCCAACAGTTTCTAGCTTTCCAAGTCAACTACAGATCTGGAAACATAACTGCCTCTGTAGAACAATATATTACATAAAACAGCTTACATTCTACAGTTTATGGTGAAGAAAACATCCTATATGCTATGGCACTGACAGTAAAATTCACTGAAAAAACTCCTTCCTTATTTCTTCATAAAATATCCTTATTTATGTCTGATATGCCATAGAAGAGCTGTTGTTTACAACAATCTCCCTTTCATAAATCCCAGCAATAAAAGTCATTTATTTTCTTAATCATGGTAGTCTTACCTTCCTTTTATAAATGTAGACTTCAAAGTTTTTCATTTCTTCAATAATTTGATTACTTTTCATGTACTTTCAGTATGTTTGATGCCTTCTGTTCTTAAAAGACCATCAGTAATATTTGACAGTAGGCTACTGTCAGGCTACTGTAGAGATAGAAAGGAGAAGGTTACTGGATTCATTAATATTGTGTGCCAACAGTGATGGGCTTAATGTGTGATAAGGACCGTGTGCCAATACACCTTCCACCCAAAAGCATTGCTCTGTTCAGGTAGACAGAGCCTCTCAGAACCGCTGAAAGACCCCAGGTCTCATGAATCATACGTTGTCAGCTGCTGTTACTTAATTTGCCTTAAGAAGGAGCTGTCTTCTGTGAATAAGAACGCTTGCCAAGGAAAGAAGGAAGCAGATATAAAGAAAAATTAATTCTTTTACTTTCAGATTCCTAAAGTGCTCTCTGCAGTTGGAATTCTGACTGAAATTCTGAAACTGTGGAGAGCCACACGTGTGCTTACAGATCATTTTGTATAGTGGTGTTCAGGCTTTTGATCCACATTACTCATTTTTTACTACTTGAATCACCCTCATGGACTCTGTTTGCTGTTATTGGAGGTGGACAGGTAGAAAAATATAGATGCATATAAAATCTTTATGGACAGCAGACCATACAGAGTAAACTTCATTAAATAATCTATGCCCTACCTGGAAATATTGATGATCAGTCCACATTGTTTTATTTTTTGTTCTTTCAAATGTTGCAAAGGAAAACAAAAAAATATGCCCTTTTTGTTTTTATAAAAAGTCCTTAGTAGGGAAAGATTAGTCAGAGATTAAAGGACAGAAGATAGATTATATTATTGACAAACACTATAGTAATATGCAGTTTAAGCTCTCCAGGTACAATCATGATATTTTAAAGTTTATTTTTGCACTCAGAAAAAAACAAATCAACCAATGTGGAATTTTTTTCTTCGATAGTGTAATCCGGAGACCTATGCCAGGGACATGGGCAAACTCATAAAACTTAGATCTGGAGGCACACTTCAAAGACTGTAAGGTTCTAACACTGGAAGTTAGGTTCAACTGTTGCTTCAGTTTCATATGCATATTCGAAGTACCTGCTTTTTATGAAGAGCAGACAGGACTAATTTGGCCTTTCGCTGTTGATACATCACTGCCTGTAGTCAAAATTGAAGTAGTTTATGCATACTACTATAAAAGAATATGCCATATGCTGTGATGTTTATGCTTGTTACATGCATTTGTTCAAAGAGTCTGCCATTCCTTAGGGTATTTCCTCTGCTCTTATGGTAGCAAAAAGTAGTAAGGAATGTGAAGAGAAGTATATAAGTTGCCTAAAAGTCTCATCCAACTTCTCTTTAAATCTATACTTTGGAGTTGTCAATGCCAGAAGCGATGATATAATGTATAACAGGAATATGGAATTATCCATGCAGAAAACATAAAGAAATGTGAGTCTAAAGGTGAGCTTTAGCGTAGTTACTTATTCTAGGTAGCAGTCTCTATAAAATGATTTTTTCCCTGATGCCAGTAATTTTAACAATACAAGTGAAAGGATAACAAATTGGTCTTTAAAGGTGACAATGTGGTGATTGAAATGAGTGATGTTCCTACACATACAAAGCAGCAAGAGCCTTTCCTCTATCTTTAGTTGTACATAAATCAATCAGTCTTGCAAAGCCAGATCCAGAATTTTTTTCTCATGATTAGAAGATCTTTTATATATAAACAAATTCCTGTAAAAATAAAAGACATTTGGCTGACTAACATCTTAGCATGGCCACAAACAATATTGCTGTCTCACCTGTTGTGAGATATTTAAACAATAAAATTGAAATTGGTCATTGCCAGTTAATAAAAAACACTCCTTCAAGAATGTAAAACTGAAAACAAACAATATATTAACTTTTAAATTACTGTCTGGAGACTCCACTTTACGATTGTGGGAGGAATTCAACAAAACACTTCTGCAGATATTTTTGTCTTGGAGAGGAATCAGATTTGGTGATATCCAAGCATTCTGCAAGATCACTATGGATTTGTCTGATGTAATGAAATAGCTGCTAACAGCATTCAATGTTAATAAATTGAATCTATAAAGAAATAGTATAGATTCTTCTCTCTCAGAAGTCATCTTTGGAAAATGATATTCTTAAAATGGAGACTGTGATTTATCAATGAAAATTCTTCTGATGCTTTTTTTTTTTTTTTAATTGCATTGAAAGAAAAAGTCAGATGTTTTTTAGTCCCAGCAGCAGAATGACATTTTATGGTCCATTCACCGCAAGAACTGTTTCCCTGAAGGTTTTAATTCCAGGAACGGTCATTCAGTTTTGATGGGCAAGTTGATAAGAACAAGAGGGAAAGCATTTCACTGATCTATCAGCATAGGTGAGCAACCTGTAATTTGAAAAAATAAATCTTAGAAATGTAACCAGGTAACTATGTCCCACAAAGGACACAGCAAGCCATGCCCAGTGAAACTTATTAAAGAAATATCTGCCAGAACTAGAAGCATCTATATTCAGAATCATAAAGATATTTTAGTACAAACAGAAGAAAGAGGAGGAAATTTCAGGGATGGACTCTGATAAGTAAACCATTTTTTGGCAGTAAAAATAGAGGTTCGCTCAAACCAATTTTCAGACAGAAGCAGTTCTTGAATTTTTCACATAGTTGGCTCTGAAGCTCCATCCTCTTTTTCAAATGCAAAATGGCAAGGTAACTTTGGCAAGGTATTTGGACTTTTATGCTTGTGAACTATGATACAGCAACAGATTCTTCTGCTTATGTTGCATTTCTTTTCTTGCAGCCTGATTGCACTGACCTTCCAAAGCATTGCTTAGAATCCTGAAGCAAGTATTAAACAACTGTCTACAGTCTTCTCCTTATTACTTTCCGCTTTACTTTGGCTTATCAGTCTTCTTCACGTTCTTTACTTTCCAGTGATACTGTCCAGAGACTGTCCAGCAGTCTCAGTGGTTTGAAGATGCGGGAGTTAATGCTGTACAGACCTGTAGTTTGGCTTTCCATCTTTACTTTTGATTCCCATAGTCCCTGGTGTGAGACTGATTTTTTCTTTTAATGCATACACTTTCTTAAGTACTAGATCTAGTCAGATTATCTTCTTTACTGTCGTGCTAGCTGATAAAATGTACCAGTGATACTAAAATAATACTCACATTTCTGCCTCAGCCAATCTTTTCTTTTTCATTGGCTTGTTCACTTAGAGACTTTCACATCTCTTCTATGGGGATTAGCTTTAACACTGAGCATTTATTTATATGGTGCTGTAAGAGAAGAGAAGGTCAAAGAGAAGAAGGAGGAAGAATTCACAACAAAGAAAACTAGAAACACTAGCTATAAGGGCTTGCGGACACCCGGTCTATGTAAAGATGAGTTCCCCCTATAATGTACAGGGCAATTTCTTTCCTAAATGCTTCTTTCATTTTACTTTTGTATCTTTATCCTGACCCAAACTTTCATCTCTTTTTTCCAAAAAGTCCATTACTTAATCTTATTTCTCCATTAATCATTTGGCTCCAGCAACATCTAATACTGCCAGGAATTTAAACCTTTTCCTGTGTTGGCTCTGATTCTTAGCCCCGTTGACAGGTCTAAAATATAGCCTCTTGCAGTCTATACAAAGATGAGAAGTGTAATGATGTTTGAACAACAGCGTGATCTGGAGTTTGAGCTTTGTGAATTCAGATTTTAACCCAACACTTCTCTTTTTCCCACGTAAAGACAAATGAACACAGCAGCCCTTATGCATGACTGGGCATTTTCAGCTACTCACTGCAATATCTGCTCTTATGGCCAAAAGATATGCACATGCTCATGAGGGCGTGAGAACATAATTTCAGTTTGACTGTATGTAAGGGCTAGACTGTGTCTTGAAAAACAGGAAAGAGAAACATAACAGCAAGGTTCCTTAAGGAATAATGGTAGGCTTGTTTCTAAGAATTTTTAGGATCGGTCAGAATGCTCTGAGGCTGCAATTCCACCTTTGTTTCCTTCTGCTTCTTCAGTTATACTAAACCAGCTAGAAGATTACACAATTCCAGTGCCTAAGCAAACTGGGTTAAATATTCAGAAAGGCTTAAGAGGTCAGATTGTTCCCTGTATTTGATGCTTGCAGATGAGGTGTGTTCCAAAAAAAATCAATGCACTGAGTACTGCGCTCTTAAATGTATACAGGACTTGGCTCTGGAAAGTCTGGTTCCCTTGAAACTTGGATGTTAGTATTAGGGCGTGGTGCTGGGTGTGTGGAGCAAGAGATTAGCTACCTCTGTACTGGTGAATTCAAGCACACAGAGAAATGTCTGTGGGCATGAAATTGGCTTGTGCTAACTACTGCCCTCCCAAAGAGTTCCCAAGCACACTTTGACAATTAAAATGCTATCACAGGATAAAATCACAGAATCGTTCATGTTGGAAGGTGTCACAGAGAAAAACTATTAATTTTGCGTAGTTTAAAGCAAGAGCAGGTTTGAAATGGTTTATTAGCTTGCTAATGACATGTAATTAACCAGCAATCAATGAACTATACATGCAGGATGAATATTGTTAATATAGCAGATAAAGCAGAACACATTTGCAAAATGTTAATAAATCCCTACAGATTCCTAAACATGTCTCTATAAGTCATCCCAAGGAGTTCTAATCACAATCATACACGCAGTGTTACACACACAACCCCTCCCTAACAGCCCAAGTGGGTTACAAGCACCCCCCCACCCTGTTATTCCTTTTCCAGCTGATGTCTGTCTTTCCCTTTTACATGATCAGTTGGGGGGTGATAGTTGTCTTTCTATTTAGCGTAATGAGCTGTGGGCAAATGCTCTCTAGTTTTGCATATTCAACCGGGCACACACATTAAATAGTCTCATGTTCTTACCCTAACAGATGCTGTTATCCAGACCATTTGCCAAGGGTAGACTGTGAAAACACCCCACAAAAGAGATGTTGTGAAATCACCTAGTCCAACCTCATGCTCAAAACAGGTTCAACACGCAACACAAGTCAGATTACTTAGAGTTTTGTCCAGCTGGGTCTTGGGCTATACAATGTCTTGGGGCAACCGGCTCCAGTTCTTGATTATACTGAGCAATCTCTCCTCCAGGCTGTACAAGCCCAGTTCCCTCAGCTTTTCCTTAGAGGGCACATTCTCCAGCCCCTGGCCTTCTTGAGGACCCTCCAATGGACACACACACAAGTTTTTCAATGTATTCTTGTACTTGCCCAAAACTAGGTGCAGTGCTTAGGACATGGTCTTGTAAGAGTTAAGTAAAGGGGAGTGATTACTTCCTAGTGACGTTACTTCCCAGTAATACAACGCGGGATGCTGTTGGCCTTCTTTGCTGACAGAGCACGCTGCAGAATCATGTTTTGCCTGCTGCCCACCAGGACAACTAGAACCTTTTTAGTGGATCTGAACCCCAGTCAGTCCATCCCTGCACTCTACCAATGCAGGGAGGATGTCTGTTCCTAGTGTAGGTTTCTGCATTTGTCCATCTTCAGTTTCAAAAGGTTCTCGTCGGCTCATCCTTTTATCCTATGTAGGCCCATCTGAGTGTATTGACTGCACATCCAGTCTGTTGTCCACATTCTGGGGAGCATTCCTGTTGGCTGCTATAGATGGTATTATGCCACTTCAACATCCTCATTCTCCCACTGCCTCCAACAGTGTCCCAGTAGGCGTAACGACTTCACGTGTCCATCCAATGTGATAAAAAGACACCAGAGAGCAGTAGATGTCTGAGCTATACACCAAGAAAGTGTTTGGTTCCTACAAAGGCTAGAGATACCAAAAGTGCCCTTTCCTACAACCACACTGTGCAGTAGCTCAAGACACATGTTTTCTCAAACATGCTCTTAAATTGGTTGTCAATGGAGGCTAAATTCTGACTTAAGTGTATGGCAAACCATGGGGACCCTGTGGCAAATTACACTGAAAGATAAAATCGTGAACTGAATTTTTGTTTGGAAATAAGTACACTATAATATAAATCCTTTTACAGTATAAATAATACAGCAGTGAGACTGCTTGTTTCCTCATAATGCTTTGTTTATATACTATCAGCAACTGAGTTCAGTAAACAGAAAATACAGTTTCTTTCAAAGACTGACAGTTCCATGCAAGTCCAGTGATCAAAAATTCCTGAGAGGAAAGAGTTTCTATTCCCTTTGTGTGCAAAAATGAGAAAAAGCATGAGACATACATCACCCACTCACACCTCCTCTAGGGATATTTGGAGAGGCAGTCTAGCAGTCAGAGCTGATGAGCAGTGGATTTTCCACTTCACAGAAGAAGCCAAAGTTTTGCAATTAATCCCTTTTTGAAATGAAAACTAGAAGTGCAACCATGTTTTCCATTTGAAAATTTCCAGGCAGCTCTAATACCTGCATATGAACTTAGACACTAGGAAGGTAACGGACGCCCAGAAAGGCTCAATGAAGGAAAACTCAAGAGCTCATTTTTCGGCAGCCAGGCTTCTATTCAAAAGGACTAGCTGCTTGTTACTGCTTTCCCATGAGGCATGTGTTACTGCACGTTGCACAGACGATAAGCAACAGTGCTGACTGAGACAACTTTTCTCAGAGACGTGACACAGAGGACACACTGTAAGAAATGACACAACCAATCAATTTACTGTGAATGTCACAGAGGTGGCCTTACAGCAAAAATGAGGATCTTCAATACAGGAGCAGAGGTGAGCAAACTCTTTCGTCCCTCCACAAAACGAACACTCTGTTTGACTTTAAAGTGGATTCTATGGTTATTCCTCCTGGCAGAACCAGAGAGTCTGGAAGGCTCCTATCCAGGCTGCACCTCATTAGATGCCCCTAAGACTCTTGAGCAACATTGCTGGTTACTGAGTTTGAGGCTTGCTTGCTTAATTGTCAGTATTTTGTAGAGTATTTCCTGTACTAACTACCATGACTGATATTGTGAAGAGCTGGGCAAAAGAAGAAACTGTGATTTGCAGCAACCATGCCTGCTAGCCAGTGAATATTTTGCAACTGCTCAGAAGGCTTGACTGTATTTAGATGAAATATGCTAGTACACGTGCCTTTGTGTAGAGGGAATAGTCTAGATGCATGTAATGTCTTGTTATTTTATGTTAGTGGAGACTTAGTAAGAATGGGACATTAATAAGGCACAGACATAGGTGACACAATGTAAGATAGCACCAAAAAATTTGGAGGTATTGTAGTCATTTCCAGAGAAGGCCTGTTCGTGCCTGCTATCTTCTTTTCAGGACTTCCTACCAAGTATTAAAATCCCTTACCTGCTCCAGCTGTAGCCTGTGACCTTTTCTGTCAAGCTCTTTGTTACATAAAGGTAAGGCCAACCTTTTAGAGAGAGTTTGGGTGGTGAATTACATAATGCAATGTATGGACTGTTGCAGGGCGTAAATGTACCTTCCTTCCTTTGAGGATTGATAGTAGGAACTAATGCCTGTAAAATGAAAAAAAGAGGGTGCTGAAAACAAATGTGAATTTTATGTCTTCTTCCACATTATGATTAGGAGTGTCATTGTGCAGATGTTAATCCAGAGCAGGCAATGCCTGTCTCAGACCAGTGAGCCTTGTCATCAGAGGTCAGGTAGGAGCTTGCAGCTGGGGAGGGTCAAGCTGGTGAATGAGAAGGAAAAGCTTGCTGAGACCATAATCCCTTCACTCATGTCAAAACAGATTTGAGCTATTGTTCAGCCTGTGGAACCTCTATTACCTTTAGAAGTCATTCTCTTTGAAAGCTTTCAGAAGCCTATGGATGGGAAACTTGAAATGAGCACAGTTTAAAGGAATTCACCTGTGTCACTTCAAGGAGAGAACTGCCAGTGCCCTACGGTTATAAACATAAAACACAGGCACAGTGAAAGTCCACTGGTTTATGAGTTTTGGTGTTGGAATAATTACAATCAGATGGTTTTGATCGATTTATCTAATTGTTATCATTTAAACATATAAACAAAGGTAATTACTTGCCTTAATCTTGGTCAGAGGGGTAAAGTTCCTTTCGTTATTGATGGCAGCAGTACCGATTGCAAATGAGATATAAGCTGCCAAGCATAACCATAATGCAGAGCTGAAAAGCTCTGCTAAGTGAGACAAGAAACCCAGAAGAAAATTAGAATCCATTGCAGGATGACTAAAGTCCACATAAGGGATTAAAAAAAGACAAAAGGTTGGAAAGTGTCACTGTAGTCTGAAAAGACCTCAAAAGTTATGTGGACGTAAGAAGGGATGCAACGTGGGAAATAGCTACTAAGGCTGGCCATGCATGAGCTCATGACTTCTGGGAAGCTAAATATTGGCTTTGTAAATAGAGATAAAGAAGGGGAGTAGAGGACACGGGAGTTTGGAGACCAATCCGTCTTCTTTAGACTGAAGTCCAGTAAGGCCTAAGCAGGTTTACTCATGCTCTCTGAAATCAGTTATGCTGAGACAATTATCAGCATTTAGTGAATAGAAAGTATTAGTAAGTACATAAGCATCAGTCAACACAGTGAAAGTAAAAACTGACTATGTGATTTGATAAAAATCACAAAAGATCTAGATGTATTGGTCTATAAATAAAGGGGTATATGGGCCCTTCCAAAGAATCCAAAGGAATGGTTTACCTGAGTTTACAAGAAAACTAGGCACAAACGCTGAGTCTCAGGCCAGGGCCATAATTCTCATCCGTCTGATTTAAACAAGCTTCTAGGTGGAAGGAGAAGAGAGGATAAGAAGTTTTACTCTTTGGTGGGAATGATCCTAGGAGACTCGATCTCATAGAAGTTGATGAAGAAACCAAAAAGAACAGAGCAAAGGCAGGTTATTGCTTTTGTTCTTAAGTGTAATGAATTGTATCTGTTTTCAACTTGTTTGGGGAAGAAAAGAAAAAAAAGGACCTGGCTGGCAGGAAATACTTTTACTTCCCTCCTCTCTTCTTTTGCACTCTCTTCCTTTACACTCCCCCTCCCAAGAGAGCCTATATCACCTCATAGGAAGAACAAGGCTAAAATCTAATTCCAACCCCAAAATTACTTTATAAGAAATTTACTAGATCTGGGCAACCACAGATGCTCCTAGAGTCTATGAAGGCTGCAAGTAGGGTTCCCAGGTTGCAAAAAGGAGTGTAGAAAATAATACAAAACTAAATAAACCAACAAAAAATAAGGAAAAGTTCCATCACTGAAAAAGCAAAAAAGAGGAGGTAGCTGGCTTACACATTGAATTTCTTTAAGAGTCAAATGTGGGTTTTTTCAATATCAGTAAGAATAAATGGTCCATCTGAAAACCTAATGCAACTTAGACTCTCACAGTAGACTGTTGGAAATTAAATTGGAAAGTGCCTGCTGTCTATAGTTTCATATAAGGAGCTCTCTGAGAGCATAATTCTGTGAAAGTTGGGATTCTCTGCTTGTGATGAACAAGAGAGATTTAAATCACCTCTCTGGTGTTGAAAATTTTCATTTACCAGTACCCCAGCAGTAAACCCAGGATCATCTTTCTCATCATTTGAATGACATTACTGTGTTGTTCCATATATCTGTTACTATAGTTTTGACCTCCTTTATTAGAGACTAATCAGGTCAAATGCCAGCACGTACAGGTGAACTTTGATGGATTTGTAGAAGCCACTCATAAGCCAGTGAAGTCTGCAGAGGGTCTTGTAGAAAGTAGGAACTACTTTTGTGTCAGCTTTTACAAGGGATCCTTAGAAATTACTATTGTCAGAGATAATCTGCAGTGGTGGGAAAATTGACATGGACTCCAATACAAATGTCTACGTTCCTTCTCCTACCATGATCCTGCAAGGCTCACATTGGGGTTGTGTTGTCTAAGTCAATACACTGTCACTAGTATTCCACACAATGCTATCTTCAGTATCTAGAATTGCAAATAATGTGGTTTCCTTGGAAACATTTGCTATGAAAAAGGTGTATGCTTAAATTTGACTGTCAGTGAATCAGCACAATCTCAATGGAGGGGCTAACGGAATTGGATGCACGTGGCTCAACCCCACTTGTTTGATGGTAACACATTCCTGGTACTGAGTTACACTCAGATAGCTGGTCTACCTTCTCCAGTTGAAAGGATGAAGAAGAATTGGGAAAACCACCAGGTGTTGCATGGAACAAGCAAACAAAGCGCCTTAATTTCTGTTATGGAAACTTCCATAAACTACAGGTTGAGAAGGAAAGGGAGAGGTAGAAGGAGAGAGAAATTGTAACTTTACCCGAAATAAAATCATCTCAGTTGTTCCACCTGCTGTGGACAGACTGGTAACATCTTGCAGTGTGTTGCAAAACATGTAGACAAAGAAGGATCAAAGCTACCTTTTGAAACTTCAAATTTCAAAGGGCACCTGAGCCCTATGACTAAGTTCAGATTAAACTATACAGCTGCCTACCAGATTTAAAAGAAGTTAACTTCTACCAGTAGCAGTCACAACTTTCACAAAACAATTTGAGACTCAGCTTGAGAAAACTGACAGTCTTAAGTCCCATCGAATAAATGTCCACAGTATACCAATAAAAACATGCAATATTTCTTGTGACACTTGTGTATTCCTAGAATCAGATCAAGAATCCAATTTCAGATAAGACGAATGCAATTGAGCTATGCTTTGTATGGGATGAAATAATGATTCCAAGTATTTAACCAGTCTACAACTGTTAGGGACATGTAAGTTCCGGCAGGTCTCAAAAAAATCAGTCCTGATCACGACACGGACTGAGAACTACCAGAAATTCTAATACCTCCCTGAGAAGCTGCAATGGCTCAACTGAAGAAGGCTTTTTTATATACTAATGGCAAAAGTGAAAATGCAGTTATCAGATACCTTAGTTTGGTGAAGAAAGGCAAGCAGCAATGTCCACCAATTGATTTTGTAAAAAGATCAGCTTTTTAAAGTAGGAAAGGAGCACCTCAGCATTTGGCTATGGGGACAGATGTTATTAAGGGAACAAAACCACAGCAAGGGACTAAACTTGAAGAGAGAAGTCAGATAATGGTAAAAATATTAAGGAAAAAGGATCATGCCTTCTTCTATCATGCAGAAAGACCTTGTGTAATTACGATAATCTGTTCTCTTCCATCTGGTGTATATGCCCACCTGAGAAATAGAAGGCAGTTGGACAGATAAACCTGTTGGTCTCAGCAAGTCTTCTTCTGAACAGAGTGAAAAGTCCTTTTCTACCTTTTTTTTCTTTTTTTGTTACAGCAACCTTCCCTGCCACACTGTGTTTCAAGACTTTGAATTCGATGTGATTTCCTATCCATAATGGGGAGGCAGGGAGGAGGTGGCATTTTATTTGTTCAAAGCCCCACCAGTTCACAACACTGAATTAATAGGTTAAAATTAATTTGTCTGTTTATTGGTCAAGCCTTCTTGGAAAAATCAATCACACTCATCTATAGAACCTTTCATTTTAAAGTAGTGAACTTTAAAATTATATAAGAAAAAGCAAAATAATTCTCTAAAGTGGTGGCACTAGTGGTTAGTAGTTAGAACTCATCAACAGTGTATTATTTTTTCATTGAAATGGTAAAGAGTAACCTACCGGAGTAGTGAGCTTGGAAAGCTTTTGTCCCAGGCCCAAGAAAGTAGAATATTTTTGTTGGGGCAACAAGGGCAGACTCTGACCATACATATCAAATGAGTGCTTATAGTATATGTAACGAATTTAGATGTATGCTTGGAACTGTTAATGATACTAGCACTCTGGTAACATTGCAGATTGTGCTTGACATGGTCCAGTGTACTAAACCAAATTAGAGCATCAGTGCTAACCACTGACAAACATTACAAACTTTGGTGGCTATACTTGTTTGGATACTAAAGCTGAAAACCACTCGTGGATTTCCTAGGTTTTACACATTAAAAACTTTGGCTCTGACTCCCAGTGCTGTATTTAGTGCAGGATGGGAGCTAAAAAAAAAAAAAATTCAAACTTCATCCATCTTGAAAAAAAGACGACTGTATGGTATTTTTATACTACGTAGTTCAGTGTATAGTGGGCCACAAATTCAGAAATATCTACAGAATGGTGCTGTTTCTGAAAGAATACATCTACAATCTTGTTTTCTTACAGTGTACTCCTTGTTCAAAGACATTTGCTTTGAAGGTCTATGGTATTTTTTGTTAAGAGTGCTGAGTTAACACGTGGTTGTCACTCTAAGACAGTATTTTTTTGTCATTTTATCTTATTGTTGCCAACTCTAAAACCCATTTGCTTTGATAAGAAACATCACAGAAGAATGTTCCGCAAATCAACACTGTCCAGACTCCAGCCATTTAATTATATATACTTTCCTCTCTACCTCATGATGATAGACTGTCATCCATAAGACGAAGTATAGAGAAAATGGAGAGACTTATTTTTTTATTTATCTGACAAAGATACATTTCTCTGATAGCATCGCTTTTATTCTAGAAGCATATTATCTCAGCCTGGAAGACTGACAGCATGCTTCTCCTGGTTTCATTCATCAGTCTGAAGCTTTTTCATGGCTTTGGCCTCTGTCTTCTTGTGAAAGACAACTATATGTCTAATAGGACAACAGATGTGCAACTTCATTGTTTCAATGAACTCCCACAAGAGTAAGAAAGACTTAACATCAATGTTTTAAGGACATTCACTTTGAGTGTCAAGGGAAGGGGAGGAGTGTTTTGTCCTTTAAGATTTGGAAGTCTCTGAAGCTCGATGGTAATAAGTGTATGTCTCTTTTCAACATGAAGTAACAAAAATCACCCAAGTTCATATACAGCAAGATAGGGTCCATGAATATGTGCTACCCTGAGTTCTGTTATAAGAGTGGACCCCAGAAAAGTCTGTAGGAAAAAAAGAGTTCTGCAGAGAGAAAGAGACCCCCATCGCATGCTGTGGTGGCTGAGGCTAGCTGATGGCTGATGAAAATCAGCCCATTGTGGATGGGGAATATGTGATTAGGGAAGCACAGAAAAATGCCTGCCCGAAGTTCACCCCTTTGTCATCTTGGTACTAGCAATGTCTTTCCCTGAGTTCAAAGAAAGGCTTGACATCAGGATGCAACTTTAGTGAGAAAAACTCACTAAACTCAGCCTATATACTGTGGGTTTTCAAAGACTGAACTACAGCTTGCAGGCTTTTCTGGCAAGTAAAGCAAACAAAGTCCACCAGAAGTTCACACAAGCTGGCTACAGCAGCACCCCAAGGTTTGCAAAAGGAACTGAAGAAAAACCAACAGTCCAAAAGCGTTTCTGTACCTGCTTCTGCAGTAAAGGCTCACCAACATCATGGTGCTCTCAAAGGCTAGAGCCAATATCATAAAAGATTCAAATGATGCATGTTGCAGACTGTCCTGGTTGCAGACTCATTGCTGTTACCATTCAAGGACATTTTTAACTTATTGCTGAAGCTGAAGAATTAACTTTTCAAGCATGCTAAAGTTACAGAGGTATTCAAGCTGTTACATCCAAGCATAACTCTGCTTTCAATTTTCAGTGATGTCTGCTTCCCCCTTTAAAAAAAAAGGGGGGGGGGAGTTTAAAATATCTCCCATCTTGTTTACACAATAGCTGTGACATCATATTGGAGATAGATTTTTCTCCTGATGCTGTTGGAAAAGAAGCCTACAGAAGTCTTCATTTTTATCCAGAATACCTTTCTATGGTAAAGTCAAGTTTGTATTCTTATCTTAATTTTTACCATTCACAAACCACCTAAACCACAAAACAGTGGGCAAATATTTAACCTTTAAGGCTACACAAAGATTATGAACTGTGTAAGGCAGGAGGAACATTTCTTTCCCATCTGATGGTAGTTAAGGTTGGAAGCTTTCCTGGCTGTTGCTCCAGTTGTGTTATATTGGATGACTTCTCAGAAGAGGTGAGGAGACAGTTTGAGAACAGGGAAAAGCCTTGGTTTCCACCTTCCTATTCACTCTCACCTATCTAGAGAACCCATGTAGGAATAATGAAAACGTTAGAAACGGCTGCAGTAAGTGCAACAGAAACATGCTTACACTGAGCTACTGGTAGTGTGTGGACCCTCAACTTGCAGCAGATTTTTAACTACTTCATCAGAGCTCTACTTTTTCAGGCCAATTCAGTGACAAGTCAGCAGCCATGTATTTCTTCTGTGCAGGGTCTACAGCTGAAATACATTCCCTTATTTCAAATGGGATCCATGCTGTTGCAAGATTGCCTGATCTGGAAGCCAGGAGAATGAAATAAACCTAGAAGAGGCAGGGCAGAGAAACAAAGGACAAAAGAAAAATAGTTATTCTGAAATCTTTTAAAGTATCTCAAAGTGAAGACTTAGTGCAAATTTGTGAAGCTGCTGAGAGAAGATAACAGCCAATTCCCAGTTTCAACACAATGGAACCCTTAAAAGTCAGTCACTGCCCAGTCTGTTGTGCCCAGCTGGTCACTTAGGGTGGCTAGAACAAATTTCAGACAGAATTCTGTTCTTGCCTTCTTTTATGTAACTTTTCCCTCACTTCTGCCCACACAGTGTGCTGTTGAAACAGCAGTGTAAAAACAGCTGCCTGAGTCATACACAGACTATTCCCAATTAGTGGGGAAATGTGAGGGGCCCTGAAACAGATCTTATCAATACTAAGTGCTAGTATAAAGTAGAGATTTACAATTTGATTCTGCTTAACCACCACACAAACTTCCCTACAGAAGCGGGAAAGAAGGCATACATAAGACATATACACTAAAAAATAAGAGAGCAGGGACTTAGCTTTGTGCCAGGCCTGACTTCACCTAAAGATCTGCCTGGTTAGACAGGTAATGGCATGCAAGATATAATACAGCAGTGCTAGCACCAGGCATCCAGAAATCATGCTGGTTGCTCAGCACATCAAGTCATAACATCAGCTAAAAATAATAGAGAATTTTCAATATATTAGTGCTGGATTCAAAATCTTTCTTGGTGTTGAGCCTTCAGGATTCATACTCTTGAGTAACTCTTCTGTGAGTCTGAAACTTGCCTTGCTTTTAGGTCAGAACAATTCATCATTAAAAAATAAAATCGTGTCATGGGTCATAATGTGCATGTTCACAGCTTAAATGTTGTTTTACAGATCACAAGAGAATTTCAGGGTGATGACCCAAAGAGAGAATATAATGTCAGCTTGTTCACTATCTCCTTTGTGAATAGCTGTCACTCAGAATTACTCATTTATGTTTTTCCCATGTTTGTTCAGGTTAAAGAGCAAAAACAGTATAAAAAGATTCATCTTACACTTGAGTCCAGATTGCAGTGAAATGTTCCAAATGTTGACTGCTACACAAAATCCAGCAGCTTTTGTCATATTTTCTCTAAGGAGTTGAGGAGTAACTGCTCTCATAGCTCTCTTTTGCTCTGATGCCTTCACAGGGCCAAGGGTTAAGATTGTGATCATATGGTAAGAACAAGGTAGATAGAAACAAACTTTCTCCTGTATATGCATACAGAAAATCTCTGGGGAATTCAAGCCACTGCTGCTGCATCAAGTGTGGACCTCCCTGAACTACACGACAACATACTTACTTATTCCCTTGACTACATGACAGCATAGCTCTTTCTTTTGACTTTGTGACTATGAGATAACATAAAAGAGTATCTTATTCCTCCAGAGACAGTACGGGGTGGGGGAGGAATAATACACAAAGTCAGTTGTTAACACTATAATCTGAAACTTTTTTATGTGTAAAAATTATTAAGCAAAGGAAACCACAATCTTTACTTTTTTTATTCAGCCACACAGGTGTAAATCCATGAAATTTCACACAAGTATATAGCACCTCTCTAAATTTAGACAAAGTAGTACCAGAAGGTATGCAGATGATAACCTGTCTTCAAAGGAAAATTTAAATGGCTGTCTCTGTCGGGACTTTATACCTGACTATAAGAAAGAACTGTGAGACTGGTGTCATAAATCAATGTGCCTGAGTGTGATTTCTTTCTGATACTAAAATGTACATTCCAAAGAGTGATTTCATGAACTGCATGAGAAGACTTGTCCATGCTCTTAAGGGTAGTGAAAGCCATGGGTACTGTCCAGAGACTCTACATATGTGCTTTAGGTCCAAATCCTATTACAGGGAGATATTTTTAATTTTAGTGCTACTGTATGTGCAAAATATAAAGAAAAGCTCTACAGCTGTGAATCAAGTTTTTTTTGGTTGCTTGGTTAGTTGGTTGGTCGGTCTTTTTTTTCCCATCTCTGTGCTTTCCCATGTTTCAAAACTCCAGGCTTGGCTTTATCCTTTTTACAGGACATGTTCCTATTTCTTTACTTTTGGGAGCTTTTTTCTTTTTTAATTCTTATGTAGTTTTGTTGCTTTTTTATTTCCACCTGCCTCAGACTTCTTATTCTTCTGTTCTTGATTCTTTCTTCAGTGTTTCCTGTATTGAAATTTATAATTAATTTTATTTATAATTATTTTATTGAAATTTATAATCATTTATTTATGTTATTTAGGTATAGTTATGGTTTTTTGTTTATTGTATCATTATTTTTCTTTTCTCACATGATCCCCACCCTGAACAAGGATAATGCAAACTTCCTTGACATCTTTCAATTTGTATCCAAAACTCAGAGAACAGAGTTGAAATTTTTCTCTGAAAACTTTTTTGTTTTTAATCAATCTTTTTTCTGTAACCTTTACTGTGGCTTGGCAAGATATTGTTTCCCTGGTTTTGTTTTTCTTAAAAATGTACCTTCACGTTCTAGAACTGTGGCAAAAAGTCAGGCGGGAAGGAACTGGAAAAAGGTCTTATTAAAAATGTTATAGGGAAGCAGAGAGGGGCATGACCGTTACATTTGTTGTCATAAAAGTTGTTCACTTTTAGAAGCAAGTAATTCTTCCTTGAGCCTTTGTCATTGCCATATAGTAAACACCTACTTTCATTTTTCTTTTTTTATTGTTTTAAAATAGTTTGCTGAGGTGGAACTTCAGAAGAAATAATCAGTAGTGGTCAGGTAACTCACAGTTCAGTGATTAAGGTTTACTCCTCTTGCCCTTTCTGTTTGCTTTTGGATTTGTTTTTTCTGTTCGTTTTTTTTACTTCTTCCTTTCTTTTCCTATATCACTTAAAATGTGAATGTCACTAAGGAATGTAAGGGAGCACAGAAGAAGAGTTCTTTTCCAGTTTTGACTTTTCCCTTGCTTTCCAGATTTCTTCCCCAGCTTCCTTCTTTACAAATGGGAAATAGAGGAAGAAAAGAATGAAAAAAGGAAAGAGGGAAAATAAAGCACAAACACCAAAACACAATTTTTTCAGCTTTTTCATCTGACCTATGTTAAATGCAGCATGTTTGAACATGAAACAAAATTTTAAAAATTAAAAATATTGAATTGTGACTTTTTGAACCAAGAAGGAGAATATTTTCATAAATACTTGGTTTCCTCACCAAGATATACAACTCACCTTTAACAGGGAAATTTTTCTGGATAAAAGAAGTTGTAATGTTTTAACAGTTCACATTAAGTTTTATTTATAAAAAAGGCCAAAATGAGGAAAAAAAAAAAGTTGTAAGTGGTATTATTTTCTATATTTGTTTAGGTATTTCACAGGCCCAGGAAACACAGAAAGATGTTTTCATACAATCGTAAAGTGTTGGCTGTTGTTTATTGTCACTGCTGATCTTGCACACTACTCACTGATGGAAAATTGTAGTATCTGATGTAGGAACAGCTAAATATGCATTGACTGTAATCTGACTTTTCCTGTGTTATACATGTTATATGCTGAACTACATAATCTAAAAATATTCAAATTGTCTTAAAGTAATAATAGATTTCAAACATACTATAAATATTTCTAATGTAAATGTTGGAGAGTAGTTACATCAGTTTTAAAGCATTAGGCTTCCACTTTATTTCAGCTCTATTTGACTAAGAAACTTGGCGCTATGCACTGCAAATAGTTGCTGACATCATGAAGATCCAATCAGGTTGTAAGGTACTGGATGATTGCACTTAACATTGATTGTTCAAAATATATTAAATTTCATTTTAGGCAGGTAATTTGAAGGTGATGGGCCAAATAGGACATCCTTGCCTTAGATAGGATGGTGGCATGATGTGAAAAATTAAGTTTTCTAGGCCCTTAATAAGTCAATGAAAGATTAGACTACAACCTACCGTTTCCTGGTAGTTCACCCCATACCTTTGCCATTAACCTGGCTGCCATTACGTAGGGAATACTCTCTTGGGGTTTTTTTCAGGAGGCTGCTGAAGCTCAGAACATGTAGAAACTGACACTGTAACCTTATAAAATTGTTTAATTTTACTAGCTCTTATGATTCAGATAACAATCTGTGAAGCAGCAAAAATCTAGGAGAGGGTTCTTGAGAAAGTACATGAAATTGAGAAAAAAATTCCTGTTGAAAGTCAAACATAAATTATAAGAATATACTTGTGTGCATAGGAAACCATCTTTATGAAGATTCAGGAAAGATTTGACTCTTTTGTGCTCAACGACACTATTGTATTTTTTCCCTTTTTATCATGTAACCCGCTTTAAAAAGACACTGAATGATGTTACTGACTAGTTTTTTCCAGCATTGCTGCTGAAATATCATAGTGGTGACAAAGTGACTATTAAAATCACCTCCCCAGTTCAAATAACCAGAGTTCATATTAGTGTCCAAGAGTCAAAGAAATAGACAAGATGCACATTTTGCAGTGATCCAAGAAAGTTTGCAGTGACTACATAAAAACCCGTGAATATTAATGATATTAATATTAATGAATATTAATGGTTTTCAAGAGATAGTAACGAGATCAGCAATGTGCCATTTTTAGTTTGCATTGCCGTTTTAAAAGTGCCTTTGGATAACAATCTGAACTTGATAGGCTCTGCTAGAAGTAGAGAAAAGATTTAAAGGACTTTTCAACATCTTTCTTTGCACCCTGCCTATATTTACCCTCTTTTCCACCTCTCTTCTATTGCTTTCACTTTTAACTTTTTAGTCTTAGCCAAGAAAGTGAATTATAAGCTCATTTTGCTCAAATCACTATAGTCATTACAACAGAAACTTTCGACACCAGGGAACAAATAGTATTTCATTATAATTAGGATTTGTCAATACTACAAACACAAACTATACAGAATTTGATTAAAGTGCTGCTGTGTCTTAACCTGGTTGTGAGGTGATTCTGATTTGCAGTGTAGACAGTTGGCCTTCTTTTATCTTTTTCCCTTTATAACCTTCTCCAGTCCATTAATGATAATGGGATGATCTGATCCTTTCCATTTTATCTTGGTGAGGAGGTTGGAGGTGTGCACCATGGAGAGCTGCTGAATTACTGTCACACGACGCCAAAAAATCAGCAAGAACATAGTAAATTTCATTTTTGACACTCAATTTTAATCCATAATGTTACACTCTATGGCCAAATAAAAGGCTAGTTTAATATTAATTTTACTCTCTTCTTATCAAGATTTCTTACCCTTGTGTGCTAGCAAATTCAGTTGTTTCTCAGTGATTTCTGTGAAGTCCTTTACCAGGTATGCTTGTGTCTATGTTTTCATTTTCCTGATCTTGACATACTTCATTTCCAAATAACATTTTGCCCTTTTTACTTCCAGGAAAAAAATAAACAGAACAACCAACCCTGTGGACACAGGAAAGTGTTTTATGTCTCTGACAACACAAAATGATATGCCAACTATGGTTTAAAAAAAAAAAAATTAAAAATATTAAAACCAGCATTTTGTTTCTATCCTAAATAACTTGTAGTTCTTACCCTTGTTTTTGCTACAAATGTAAACTGAGCTCTTAAAAGAAAAAAAAAGGTAATGCAAGCCTATTAGCTGTCATGAGAATTCCTTCTGTACAAAAAAGAGGGACTTGAAGCCCCTTTTGTGATCTTAGGAAACTCATTTGACTTCTGTGGATGAAATCCTGGCCTCACTCATTGAGGTCAAACTGCTGTTGAGTTTAGGATTTCTTTTGCAGTGTCCAACTTCTGCATCTGCATGCTGGAGATAAAACTAATTCTACACATCAAAGGGATGGGAAGAGGCTTAATTCATTAATTGTTCTAAATTGCTTTGAGGTCTTCAGATATATGCTGTGGAGTTGTTATTGATTTATTCAATTTATGAAAGCCAGTGGTAACTGTTCACACCAGGTAGAGCACACAGTTGCAAAAATTAACATTGCTAATTACGTGCCAGAGCCCTGAGTTTTCCCCCGCTGGGGTCTGGCTGCCTGTGCTCAAGGCCAGCTCTGATGTGGAGCAGCAGTGGGACCCGGGGTCAGAGTGCTGGGCAAAGAGCTCGGAGAGAAAAGGCTATGAGAAGCCTTTTTGGCATCCTGCTCCTCTTTGCACAAGAGGTGCTTTTAAGCCAAAATGCTTAGCCTTGTCTTTGCGAGAGCTATCTTATAGCTTCGCCTGTGGTCACCCCTATGTCTTGCTGCTCCTGACCTGTGGACTTGACTTTCCAGCTTGACCTTGGACCTTGTGGCTATGGGCTGGCCTGGTGATCTGAACTGTCAGCTGAACCCCATCACTGGACCTGCTCTTTTTTCTTGAGTCCCATGGGATTATGCCCTTTATCTTTGAGGGTGCTGCCCCTCCTGCCCTGCTGTCACTCAGCTGTCAGCTTGCCTTCTCTTCTGGAGTAGCTGGTTCCAGCTGCTCTCTGCCTCTACCTGCAAAAGAGTTGTAGCACATACCATGGACTGCTCATCCCCCTCTGAAAATAAACACATAGTCATCATGTGTTTGTAGACACATGTCCCCACATAGATGATCTATTTTGGGGACTCTAATAGTAATACTTTGGGTTTTCTCTAAAAAAATATCCACCAGGTTGTTATAAAATCTGGAGCCAGGAGGGACAACTTCTCAAGGTAGTCATTACAAAAATAATCTCCTTTCTTCTGCTTGAGAAATAGAATTTTATTGCATGTCCAGAAAGAAGAAGATTGCGGCTCCATAGCAACTCTCTCTTTGCATTGTCCAGGTTGTTGACTGAATGATGGAACCCTAATACTGATATCTTAGTGTGTTTTGTTCTGAATGCTTTGGAAGACAGAAATTTAAACCAACCCTTAGGTCCAGGGAGACATGAACTTAGTGAACGCTTGTGACTCCACCCTGCTCTCCTTTTTAAAAAGAGTTACTAGTTTCATAACTGCGGTGTGCAAGAGGTACTTCCACTGAACTTCAATAAGTCACGCTGTTATTTTTTTGAAAAAGAAGTGATTGTCCAAACTATCTTGCTGCACTGTGATGCACCAATTAATATTGTGACTGTAAGGAAGCTTTTTTGTGCAATTTGCTTAGTCAATGAAATGGAGAGAAAGACTCTACAACAGTTAAAGAGAATTTAGCACTTTGAAATATCAGCCAAAATATCTAGCAAGATGTTGTTTTGCATGGGTGGAGATAGAAGCATGTGGAATTGACCGGATGGAGCAGAACAGATGAAGGACAAAGAGAAACAACTTTGCTCATGCATTCTGTGAATTTTGAGAAACTTCTTTATATGGAGTCCGTTTGCTGGGAGTTCTGCAACTTTGTGGATCATGCAAAAGCTGCCAATGTCAGTGTAACATAAGATATATCCGTGATATTAAGAGGACCAGATCTTGTAACATCCATGCAAGATTCCTGCTACATTGTTTTCTTTGGGGACCATACAGATGGAAGCCTATTTTCCAGAAATTCCCAGTAGAGATACAGTTCTGTAGTGATTGATTTGGAAAGAAATGGACTTTAAGAAGTAATGAAATTCAAGAGTAATATAGCATACAGGTGCAACCCAGACTGTTACCAGAAGAGAGTAAGGAAGTTGAAAACAAGTTCACACATTCATCACGTAACCCACGTGAGCAGATGATGCTTTTCTTCCTCATAAAAACAAAGTGCTTTGTATATGAACCGGACCTCAGACATCTCCTGTGAAATTCACTGGGACAGCAGAAGACCAAGACATCAAAGTTTTTCATTAAAGATCAAACACCAACTCATAGCTCTGCTTCGCTTCAGGAGCCTGAATGTACTGCAGCCCAAAGAAGGAATGCTTTGAAGATCCTTCTATCGGCAAGACCAGCAAGGTAACATTAAAGTGTATTAAGTAACTTATTCCTTTCTCCAATGATAGGAATCTCACTAGATCAAAACAAATTATAATACTAATGACATTGAAATTCTGCATATTCTTTGAAGTAGTGACTACAAGCAGGAACTACAGCCAGCATTTATGCTTCCTAGCTCTTATGTGAACATGATAGCTGTGACATAACGTTTATAAGACAGTGTAGTTCAACTGCTAAAACATTACAGATATTAAGATTTATTTTTTTTTAATCACAATCCTCACCAGTTAAACTGCATGAAGAATAAAGCTGTTTATTGCTTAAGGTAGAGTCTTTATATTGTCCCTTACTCCAGCATTGCCCTGAAGACACAGCAGCAGCTACCAACTTCAGCAAGCTTCCTGCAGAATGTGGCAAAGAATCTTTTTAGTATACTGATTAACTCACTGCAAAGGCATACTGTCTTAATGCCATAATTTAAAGGGCTCTAAGTGAACGCAAAGTACCTTGAATTTGTAGTTCACTTGATAAATGATCATAGCACAAGAAACTAAAGATGCTTAAAATGCTTCAAGATGCTCTTCTTTAACTGAAAAAAATATTACAGTATAGTGATCTTTTAAACAGGAAGTTTGAGTGAAATACCATTTTTGGTTTGTTTGGTTTTAATTATCAAATTGTTTTACGGGTTTGGACAGTAATCACTGCAGGTGATAATTGCCAGAATGTCAACATACACAAGAATCTAGCTGACTTATTTGTACTCTAATATCACATATACAGCAAATGTACGGTATTTTGCCTGTAGCTACCATTGCTTTCTCTTCTGAGCACACCAACCATAATCATTCTAGGTACTGAGCACCTCCTGAAGGTCCAGACTTTCTTAGCTTGCTTTGGCTTTAGATCTCGGACTTTTCTGGAAGAACATGACACTTCAGAAGAATCAGTGCTGTGTGTTTTCCTATAGCTGCATGCAGTACCCAGCACTGTCTCTTACTTGAAATACACAAGCAGGAAACATTTCTTTCTTGCTTTGCAGCCAAAACTCTCAGTTTTTGTAGTTTTCTCAGTTAGATTTGCACTTTGTAATCTCAAATGTTTTTTGTCCCTGTATATCTTAGGTGCACCACTTTCCCGAGTATTACAACAAATCATACAAAATGGGAGTATTTTTGGAGAGAAACACTTTTCTTATTAACTGCCAGAGGAGCCGCAATGCCTGAGCTGCTCGCAGGAAGCAACCTTTCACAGGTTGGTTTTCGTGTCATTTGCAGCAGGTCAGACTGGCAATGATGAGCTGATAAACAAAGTGATTTTTTTTCTTTTTGTTCTTCAACTCCATTTATCCAAGTCGTGCTCCAACATTAAGCCTCCAATAGTTGGCTGTGCCAGCTTCAAGGGCTTCCTTCTGCTGCACTGTCAGTCAGGCTTATTAACCCTTTGCCCCGAAACTGTCATCTCATGGCTGAAACACAGGGGATGCCAGTCCTGTGTTATCAAAGAGAATGTGTTTTTTCCTTTAATTTCAGTGAAAAGAGTAGGACTTTTCACTATTTAGCTAGTTTTTGTAGACTTTACAGAACTCTAATTTCCATGCCTCATATGCAGCTTAGTTGATGATTTCTCTATTGACAATTCATGCAGAGCCACTGGGTGGATGATGAGGTTTTTTTCTGAGCTGAACAAGTAATGAGGAAATATTCTGGCAAAAAGTCAACTACTTCATAATCCATTAGGGAAGATAGAAAAATGTATCTGTCAGTTTCACATACTGTGCAATACATTTCATGCATGTTTGAACATTATTACTCCTCATTCAGAAATTTGAAGATGGAGGTACAGAGGGTACCCTGCCCACTCCCCAGTTATTCACAATTTAATTCAGTAAAATCATTTAAATGGCACATCTGTTGGGGAAAAAAAATTGTTCCAATTAAGTAATTGTCAGAGTGTCATGAAGTTATATCCATAGACATTTGTTTTTATTAAATGAATTTCCAGAATTATACCTGTAAGTATCATCCAAAGTATTTGAATGTTAAAAGAATCTTCTGTAATGAGGCTGACTATATGAAAGCTTTAATATAAATAGGACTGTTGGAGAATTGTAAGCCCCACAGAGGAATGCATTCACCGTGATAAGAGAGAAATTCTTGTAATTAGGTTTACCAGTCCATGTAAGAATGAGGTCAAATGTTGCCATTCAGTCCTTTCCATATGTATAGCAGTAAACTTCATTCTTAGAAGAAATATACAAAGGCTTATTAAACCAGCTGTATCATGCTAATAAAAAGGACTGATACGTATATAAAAGAACTATGTTGCTACTCATTACATTACAACACAACAACCCACTATAAGCAAAATACCCTCACCATAATTCCTCTCACAGGAGGGAGTAACTTCTCAAACTGCATCAATTACTAATGCCGAAGTCATAGCTGACTCCTATTGCAGCAATGAAATCTTAGCGAAGAGTTGTTTTTACTGTGCAGTAGTGGGCAGATCTTAACCCCCTCTACTGGGTTTTGTGGTCTCTAACCTGGGAATATGAAGTAGATCTCAATCAGAGAGCATGTCTATAGTATATTTTTGAAAGATAAACTTGCATACTGGATTTAATAGAAAATACATGTAGGCCTCATTTTAATCACTGAACCAAAATAATTTTTCTTGGAAAGTATAACCACTAAAAGCTACCAACAAACATTAAACCCTACTAAATCACACAAATGCATATATAAAACCGGTAACCAATCATGAAAAGAGCCATTTGGCAATGCAAGGAATTTGCATCATAAATGCTATGCCAGTTTAAAAAAAAGTCCTTTTTATAAGAGGCTATGCTCTGTTGTTTGCCCAGATACTTTTGTAAACATACGCTGAACAGTATTGATGAGATGTATAGTATGCTCACTGTACTTTGGAAATAAGTTGTTTTACTGGAAATGAAATACATGACTTTAAAAGTTTTACAAATACTGTAGAATTTTATACAGTTTAAATCTGTCACAACAAATTTCTATAACAGGTTGTGGTTTTTGATGTGCACTGGAATTTTTATTATAAATTGAGTGATGGGTACATGAAAGGGAATATAACAATCTACAGTTCTTTCCAATATCTGACAAAAAATTAAAGTAAAATGAAATGCACAGCTAGCATACACTCATAATGAAGAAAATAAATCTTTGAAGAATTACAGTGCTATAGTTGGTTTTTTAACTAACAACTTCACAATTTTTTATTTTTTTTTTAACTAACATTTGTACCATTATAAGGAAGTCCATGGAGAATACAGAATACCCTTATTCATGGTCTCTAACTGTAGTCCAGGAATAGTACTGCATAAATGGTTTTCCCATTAGCCTTTGCAAAACTCATGTACCATGCCTTTCAAGATCTGGGACTTCATGAAAACATGCTGCCCATGAACACACAGTTCAGTGGAGGTGCATGTCATCAGTGGCTATTTTTTTCTGTGCTGGCAGCAGTTTGAAATTAGAATCTTTCTCAACCAGAGCAGATAATTCTCTGTTCTGGCAAGACTCTTGTCTAAACAGTGGAAGAACCGAGCTCATTGCAACAGTGGCTGCCTCTCCTTCTGCCTTCCTCGCTATAAGGAAAGTAGGCATTACGTGTGTGTACTTTCCTGAAAGATCAGTATTTACTAACAGGTGAATCCTTTGCTAGCAGGGAAAGCAGTACTAGCTAACTCTGAAGGTGGTACATTTTGGAAAATTTTTGTCATGGACTTTCTTGTTTCTACCCTTTTTCTAGAACATAATGAGACCTCATTGACCTACAGTCAAGGCACTTGTCAGTTAAAGGAACAACAGTTAAGATGATATGTGATTTTCTTGGTTTAGTTATAGAGAAAAGCCAGGATTTAATTAGTCTGGTGTCAGAAACAAAGAGAAAGAGGTGTTATTCAGATACCAGCCCAACACCATGACAAACAAGTACTTAACCTCTGCAGCTGGTCAGATGAGATGAACTATCCAGACAAAGTGGGTGCATGTGGTCTGCGTGCTATAGAGTAAGAACCATGTACTTAAATACCATGTACTTAAATCATAGTACAAATTATGATAGCAGGAAAAGCAAAAAGAGAGTACACCTTGGGAGTGCTAAGGCTAGACTACACCGAGACTATTTAATCACAGATCTCTTAGCGTGTTATTTATGTCCACTTACTGCTTCTTACCAATGAAACAAATGATGGCAGCAAGTATGTGGCTAGAAGTAGCCACATATATACTGGAACTAAATAAGCAAAATGTTTGGGAGGGGACAAGGAAAGAAGAGAAGTCAATGTCCAAATAAGAGAAGTCACACCACCTTAGCTACAGTTTGTAAAGTAGAATTTTGAAAGTTACCAATTCTCTGGAAAGTAAAAACCTGCAGTGCTTTAAAACACATAGTTGCAACTGTTTCTTCAGCAAGAATTGGACATAATAGCAAGGCTACTGGATCTGTCAGTAGAATTTTGCTGACTGCATGACTTCATTTGAATTTAGGTAAAATGATTTTGCTTCAGTGTTCAGGATTCGTTTGGTTGGTAGTGCTTTCTACTATATGGTGTTGATCTCTTTCCCTGAGATTTTCTTAATCTGTAGTGAATACATTTGAAAATTGTGAGAAAGCCACATTGTCCCATCACTTGTAAATTATTAAGAGTGGAGTCATATCTGTCCATCCTGAACCATCCTTTTAATGTTACAATGCTCTGTCCTTTTGAAGATCAGTGGAGGAGTCTGAAAAGAAAGAGGAACTGACTGCTGATATCAGACTGTCTGAAAGAAGAAACTGGTTGAGGTAGGGGAACAGCATTGGCGATACCTTTTCAGGCATGAAAAGTTGGGAAGGGGAAAGATGAGTAGTCAGAATCATTGTTAGGGAAGAGGGGGAGTGAAACTGTGTGCAAAAGACTCAAGAAATACAGTGTGAGAAAGGCAGAGACATAGGAACGGTTTTGGTAAGCCAGATTGAAGAATACCTCAGAGCTATAGAAGAGGAAAAGACAGAAGAAATATTGAGAGAAGAAGAAATGGTATCTTAGAAGAAGGAGCAAAGAAAACATTGTTATGATCACTGATGTGATGAACTCTGTGTTTTGTGCTGTTCTCAGCTATGAGTTTCTGGAAGACTGGGTCAGAGGGAGACTCCTGAAGGACATTGACAATCCCTGGGAAGCAATTGAGTTTGTTCATTGGGAGCAAAAGTTTTAGGGCCTGCAGCAGGGAAAGGAGAGAAGGAGGATCCTCCTCAGAGGAGCAGCAAGTAGCCTCACAGCCCTCAGGGATGACTGAAGGTCCAATCTGGAACATGCCAAGTTTGCTATGGTTTGGAAAATTATTAAGTTGCCTAAAACTACACCTGGAAGCAAAGACATCCTGGACAGGGTTATCTGTAAACCCTTCTTTATTTCTCTTGTCTGATCTAATTTGAACTTTCTCTATTTAAAAAGTTAATTACTTTTCTTAAATAAAAGCAGGTTTTTCTGAGTTTAACCTTTTTAGTCTTCATTGGGGTCTCACTACAGGGTATCTACGTCAAAGGTCTGATGACTCAGATTATAGTATCTTTTTGAAAGACACTGAATTTACAGGAATGGAAGGCAAACGTCTGTAAAAAGAGGGGAAATAATAGGGAGGAATACAAAATGTATGTTTTTTGGAGAGCTATGATCTCACCTGGAGATTCTGATCATACGTTGAATTCAAATAGTGTGGATGCTTATGTATGGTGACTTTGATTTAGTCCTCAGCTGGATTATTCTGGATTTACATTATTTTAACCTATGCTCACCTGTCACTATGCTGAATCAATGTGACCACAGTTCTCTTTCAGTAGTATCTGCCAAATGTAGTTGCCTAAGACAAAGCTGTTCACTGTGTACATCGGGGTTTGATCCCCTGGGTCATCTGTCAGCGATATCCATTACTGACACAGCAGTAAATAGTTATATATCATGGTGCCATCTCAGCTTTTTGTCTCTCCTTGGTCTCAGGGTTCTTGTTGTAACACTTCAGATAATTCCTTATGTGGTGGTTTGCTTTTAAAAAATGATGGCTATTACAACTCAGAAACATTTATCCCAACATGTTTCTTCTGTTCACATATTTGTTATATCTAGTGTAGCACAGGGTAAAATAATGTTTTTCTAACTATGGATTTACGAGCAAAAATCTTTACATTATTAATGGAAGGGATGTGCATAAATTCCCTTGTGCACTGATGGCATTATATTTCCCAGAATGTATGTGCATTGCATGTCGTTTGGTGCTTTGCTTGGCTAGAATCCTCCCAGCCATTTCTTCAGTCCTCTAAAATCCATGCCATTAAGGTACCATCACATGCACAGGGAGACATTTCTGAAAAAACTTTCACATAGTTACTGTTGCTAGGTAAATCACTCCCTTGACATCCATGTATTTAGATAGGCTTCTCGCTTTCTTTGTCTCAGATCTGACACAGTGACATGAATTTGGGGGGCAGGGATAAGGAGATATGGATGTAGCCAAAGCAACTGCTGAACTGTGGGAATAAAAGAAATAAAGTGAATTTATTTAATGTATTTTAAATATATTTTAATTATATCTGGACAGAACTTACTCATGCATTGACTGGATATTTATCAAGTGCAAGGTTAAAGAACAGCAGCTACAGCTAAAAAGATATTTAAGCATAGGTCAGTTCTGGCACTACCTAACTGTTGAGAAATTACACTCTCCAGACTGAACTTGTCTGTAAGTTTTTCACTCCTAATGTACTTCTAATCAATACTTACATGTGTTTTATGCACCTATATTTATGTGCATCTGTATTTAGGCCAGTTTTGGATGATGTAAACAATGCAACACATTATTTGTCCACGTCCTGAACACAAAAGCTCCAGTTTCAAAACTGAGACATGAGCATTGATTTCTGACTGTTAGGATTTACAGGATGAATACATAAGGTAGGCTAAGGAACAAAAAAGACAAAACATTGTTTGAAAAATCTGTGGGTGGTGAATGAGAGAGGGAAACCTCTTTCATAAAGGGAATATTAGACTGAGTTGACCTTTGATATTCTACAACAGTTGTCTAGACATCCTCAGAGCCCTGGAATTAAACAGGCTTGCAGTAGCACATTGTTTCTAATACTGACTTTCTGTACAAGGGTAAAATGCACCCTTTGTGAATTTTCAATGTACTTCTAACTGTACTGGTGATACTTCTAATGGATAAATTACTATTTACAGAAAGCAAGATGTGTCTCAGCTTTTATAGAGATTTCTTAGCCAAACCTTTTCAAAAAGTAGATGAAAACCTTAGGATTTGGCTCTTAGTAAAATGACTGGCTGTTATGTAAACAGTAGGGGAAAAAGTCTTTCCTGGAACTAATAGATAAAATAAAGGTAAAGTTCTAGACCAGCTCATCATTTAAATAAGATTTTAATGAAAATATGACAAGGCAGTTCATGTGATGTCTATCTTCTGTCCTCAAAGTCTTTCTAATTTTTAACCTGAACCATTTGATCAACTCCTTCCTTTTTTGTAAGCCCAAAATATTAAGTTCAGAAGCAAGAATACATATTGAGAGACTTGGGATGTTTGATTTGCAGAGTCAAAAATATTATTAGTAAATGGGATTCTTTATGTTGCTGTGTCACTGACCAACAAACCCCTTCAATGGAAGACGGCTCAGAGGAGATGGGTGAGGAGGACGTGCCCGTGAAGCTCAGGGAATAACGCCGGGTGTGACTGAATTTGCCATTGCACAGAAGCTGACTCTATCTCAAGGCAATGGGGACTAGAGGGAGGCCTTCGTTTTAGATAAACAGCTATCAACAGTTCAGGGGGTCAACTGGAGGTGTAAATGTTTGTCCCTGAGTTCACTAAAGGACTGCGAATGTCTCCCTGAGTTACCCAGGCCAGCATGGGGGAAGTGAGTACATGGCTCACCCCAACACAGAGTATAAAAACTGAACAACTAAGAAAAGTATTCCAAAAGGAGCAATGGGCATGAGCTGGCTTCAACCCATGTTTTCCTTCCCGGCAACTGGGACACCCAGCACCATGATGGTGAGTGTATTATACAGACCGGTAATGGGGATCACATTGGTATTGTGATTGAACTGTGTATTGCAATTGCTATTTTTTGCTAAGTATAACTTACATTTGCATTATGTTTTCAGTATATTTTGCATCACTGCTAAATAAGAAATCCCACGTAACATCAACTGCCTTCAAGCAAGTTATTGTGATATTAAACATTACACCCTCCACTCATGGAATATCTAAAAGAACCTGGTCAGAGACTCTTGGACTCTGACACATGGATTTTCTGCCCATTAAGCGGTTCATCTCTCTCTGTTAATGTTCCATTTGTGATTGTTTAAATTTTAGTTACATCAGTAATAGCGTAAATAGTAAGGACATAACTGAGTATTTTTTTATGCATGCACACACACACATATATATGTGCTATATAGCTAACTCTATAAATTAAAAATGCTAATTAAACGTAAGCCACATACTTTACTATGTTCTTCATGATCTGTCAAGATGACATTTTTAAGGAATCAAAGCACTGCTGCCAGATTTATTTTTTTGTTTTCTGCTTTCTCACTGTTTACATTCATCTTCACAAGCTGCTCATCTAGAACATAAAATTTGGTAACTTTTCAATGTTGTCACCTGGATCATTGTTTTTCCTCTTTGAGGTTTAGTTTGTCTGATAGAAGTATTATCTCAATTTTGGGATATTATTTTTTTTTAGCCTTACTGATTAAAGACAATGTAACCTTCCCAATCTGAGTCTCTTAATTCAGGGGGTTTATCCACTGCCAAAAGAAAAGCTTACATTAAACTGGGGTTAAAAAACTGCAACTGAATAACCTAAATGCCCGGTAATTTCAAAGTGGTTTGAAAAGTGCTACTGACTAACTTACATGGGACATAAAATATTTATTGATATTTAAAAATAACTAGAAGGGAAGAAGCTTCTCTACACTTAACCCTTCAGCATTTTCTGCAACACATGGTATCATATTACAAATAAGAAAGCATTCTTCTGAACAAAAATAGAAGTATTTGTCCCTAATGTACCATCTGAAGCTTGTGAATCTTTCTGAGATCTTCCGACATCCACAAACTTGCCACCAAAAGGCACGTGGTCTCTTTCCTTCCCTCCCCATCTCCCCCCCACACCACCCCTTCCTAACACCTTTGGCTTGCTATTGCTGAAGGGCAACCAGTTCTGGATTTGAATGGAGCTAGGGACAAGACAGCCCTGGACGTGTGCGGGGAAGAAGCAGCCCCGGGAAGATCGCTGGAGCCCTGACCGGCACCTCAGCGCGGAGCAGAACATCTCAGCTGCGCGGGTGAGCGAGGGGAAGCTGGGCTCACGGCTGGGCAGGACCAGGCAATGGGCTCCCGTGGAGTGGCTAGGAAGAAGAAGTCGGTGGTCATTCACCACGAGTTGCTAGTTGTCATAGGTATGCCTAGGCTCATCAGGAACCAGCCAGAAGCTCCACTGGTTTGGACTTTTTTTCACTGCCTATGTTCTCCATGCATTAGTAAAGCAAGTAACGTCCAGATATATTCTTCACCGAGGAGTGCCGGTTGTGATTTAAGGTAATTGGAGAACAATAATGGTATTTCTCTTGGGTGTGGCACCTCCATAAACCAACAAATGTTACCACTTGTTCCAACAAGCAATAAAAAGGCAGTCTTCACCTTTGGCAAACAAGAATCACAAAGAGAGAGGTCTCCAGAGTTTGAAAATCTGGTGTTGTTATTTATACAGGGGATTGATAGCCTTTAAAACGGGCCTTAATTTAGAAGACAGGACCCCGGAATATTTAATTCCTTTGCAGAACACTTTCAGGTACTCTTAATAGCAGCAAGCTAGGGAAAGAAATATAGCAGTATCATACAAGTTGTCCACTTAGTATTTGTGGCTACTTAACAGACTTCATTAGGAGCACAAAGCATGGCTTGATATTGCAGCAAGCAGAGTTCAGTTTATATAATAGGAAATAGAAGAGGAAATAGAGAAATAGAAAATAAAGCCATGTCTGCAGTGACTGAGAATTCTCCATCATTCAAGACCTTTAGGAAGAGGTTGTATAGCAGTATCTGTCAGGAATTTTGTAGGTACACCTGACCCTGCTTTAGGGTAAGGGAATGAAATACCAGACCTCATTTACACTGTTTCAACAGTCAGCTCTCAGGAACTGTAATACAGATTTTCCAACAGCAGACCAGAAGCAACATAAAAAGCCAAAAGCTGGGTTAATTTGAATGGCATGCGCCAAGTGGGGAGAGGTAACAGCATTTGGCTTTTAAAAAGTGTGGTGTTAGTCCTTCATAATGCTTTTGAATTTATATAACACCTTTCATCTCAGAGCACTTTCAGCATTATTCAGTGCATCACTGGAAAGGAGTTTCTTCTGAATTGGCCTGTGGCAAGGATAGCAAAAGCAACTATATACAAGTGAAACCCTGTGCTGTTCAACATTTTTTAAAAATTATAATTATTATTATTATTATTTTAGAATTTTCCAACAAGCACTGTCCACGAAACCGAAAGTATCTACCTTACAGGCATGAAATAAATAAACGCTGCTTGTATATTGATGTTTGGATTCAAGGATATTATTTAGTATTTGTTACTGCTGTAGGAGCCCTCATAACAAGTTGTTTGCAGCTATGCTAGACATAAAAAAGATGTTTTTTCTTTACTTTAAACCACATATAGTTTAAAAAGAAAACCAGAAAACATAAAGCAACAAAGACATTCATGAATGCTCTAAGAATGAGCGATCATGAGACACCAGCTGTGTACCTCTGTGGAGTATTTCTGTAGCAAAAGTGAGTTTTAAGAAGGGTTTTCACTGTGGATGCCAAATTGGTTGTCCGTGTATTTATGTGTTTACAAAGAGCTTGCCACAAACCCAGGAACAGAATGTCAGCAAAAGCAAGGGTACGTCTTCGAAAGAAAATTGTTAAATTGGCAGTAAAGGTTCTGCTTTGCTGAAGTGGAAGGAAAAATCAACATCCCAGTAGTGTGCAAGAAATGCTGGGTAGAATACGCTGTGAGAAGAAAAGCAGTTAAGTTTGTTTGACACGTTTGACAATACCAGTCCTTATGATTTCTGCCTGAACAGGATAATTTTCATTGTATATAAAAGGGAATTTCTTGAGATCGGAAAAGCAAGATGGCAGTACAGAAACTATGAAGTGATGAAAATATTCTCCATAAAATCATTTGTTGGAATAAAGAATCAAGTTTGAATTTTAAATATAATTTAAGGGAAGAAACAGGTTCCATCAGAAATCTCTTTCTCAGGGTGCATGGTTTCACTGTAGTGAAAGGTTTCACTAACCTTGGACTTCAGATCTATTTCAGAAAGCTTTAACTATTTTTTTTTTTTCCACTGAGACATTATGCATCTGATTATTTCTTTAGTCTGTTATTGTGTAGGATCTACCCTACATATTTTCTCTTTCTTCATAACTTTCGGTTTATGCTCCCCAAGAAATTTCTTATTACTTTTTCAGTCTATAAGATCTCCATCTTGATTGTGTTCTGGGCAATATGAAACTTGACTACAGGAAGGAATAACGATTCTTACCAGGTAAAACAGCTCTGCCATCAGCCACGCAGGAAAATAAAAGGGTTATATTTGTGGAATGCTTTATTTACCCAACTTCTCCAAATTCTTCTTCTCCCTCTGTCTCCACATTTACCCAGTAGATGCTGAATGCACGTGCAACTGCCTAGTGAAAAGGATCCGTGTTATTTTTTTGGCTTGGGGGGGGCTTCAAGGGGAAGGGGTAATTCCCTGGGCAATGGAGTAAAATAATCCATTTCTTTCAGTTTACTTACCTATAGTTACATTTTCAAAGCACTGTAGAGTCAATTGATATTTACCCTCAGTTTTGTGGGAAAAGCTCTTGCTGTTATTCCAGCCTTACAGAAACAAAGAGAAATGTGACTAATGAGCAGGATTTACACCGCTGACAGTTTTTGTGTCTTTCTGTGTTTAACTACAGGAGCAGTGACTTTGATTCTCTTCTAAAGACCCGTTTTAGTTAAAATAAGCTTTGCCTAGGATGAATGAAAGAACTCTTGTTGATGTCAGTTGATTTCGTCATTAGGCTGAGTGTATGAAATAAAATCTAGTGTATTTCCATACAGGTGCCTTTAACCCTCTGCCTAAAAGGGCAACACAGGTAGCAGATTATATGTATATACATATATATCTATGGAAATAATGACCATACTCATTTACACTATATTGCAAAGTTTGATTTGGGATTAGGAATCTGGGTGTCTAGTGTCTAAACCTGTTTCATAAAAGGGAGTGAAAATAGCAGTTTTGGCAGCAGTTTCAGAGGGCATTTGTTTTGTTTCCTCCAGCCTTCTATTTGAGATGTTTCTAAAGTTGTTTCAGGCTAATCTGTTTTTCCTAGATGTCACAGGTTGGGTTTTTAAATATTTTCCCACAAAGACTATATCCATCCCTTAATCTGCACCCATACTTTTCATATTAACTCCTTTTGAAAAAAATGTCATATTAATGACTAGCAAGATTTTTTGGTTTTTTTCCCACTTGTGCCTCAGCTAAATTTCCACAGAATATGTGGGTTTTTTTCTTGGAAATTCAGCTAATTTCTTTAGGAGGTTTTGTGGTATTTTTTTAATTAGTCAGCTGGTTTCTTACTGTCCTTTCTTGGTATTCTTCTGGTAAAAACTGTCTCAAAATCACTTAGAAAGCACTTAGAAACCTTGGTAAACTTCTCTTCAGTGTCATGTGGTGCTCTGAATTAAAAACTGCCAAGAAGTAATTCTCCTTTGAATATTTAGTAGTAGTAATCATGGCAAATGTTACTGTTCCACTTATTGTTTGGACTTGCATCTGTTTGTCTTGCAATGTATAAAATGTATATTCCAGGTGCCTCTTGGAAAAGCTGAGGATTTCCTAAGACAGAGTATTAAAATAGTACAGGACATATTGCATGGCTTTCTTTACCTTGGGCAAAAAAAAAGACCATAGTGAGGTTCTTGACATTTATCAGACACTTTTTCACATGCCAAGTTCAAGTGAGCTGGATATTTTTCAAAGATGTTTAAAAATGGCAGAACTGTGAACAGATTTTACTACTATACAGCCCCATCTTCTAGTCACTACTCTCTTTGATTAAAGCTAGTGGGAGTTTTGAGTGAGCAAGGGTTGTAGGGTCAAGTCCACAGTGTTAACAAAACATTGAAGAGAGAAGAATGAAAGTACTTAATGACACAAACACTTCTGTGAAAACTCTGCCATCATTGTGTCCTTGAGTGAAAAATATAGTCAGTCAGCTGTCAGGCTTTTTATAAGTGCACATGAGCTGGGAAAGGCCAAAGACTGCCGTTGATTTGTGTTCTCACCGGTGGAGTCTGGCCACAGTCAGGTCAGAGTGTTTCCTTTAGCAACGCACTAGATTTAGAATCATAAAATCATTTAGGTTGGAAAAGACCTTTAAGATCATCGAGTCCAATCATAAACCTAGCACTGCCAAGTCCACCACTAAACCATGTCCCTAAGCACCACATCTATATGTCTTTGAAATCCCTCCAGGGCTGGTGACTCAACCACTTCCCTGGGCAGCCTGTTCCAATGCCTGATAACTCTTTTGGTGAAGAAATTTTCCCCAATATCCAATCTAAACCTCCCCTGGCACAACTTGAGGCCATTTCCTCTCATCCTATCACTAGTTACTTGACAGAAGAGACTGACCCCCACCTCACTACACCCTCCTTTCAGGTAGTTGTAGAGAGCGATCAGGTCTCCCCTCAGCCTCCTTTTCTCCAGGCTGAACAACCCCAGTTCCCTCAGCCGCTCCGCATAAGATTTGTGCTCCGGACCCCTCACCAGCTCCGTTGCCCTTCTCCGGACACGCTCCAGCCCCTCCATGTCTTTCCTGCAGTGAGGGCCCCAAAACTGAACACAGTACTCAAGGTGTCACCTCACCAGTGCCGAGTACAGGGGACGATCACTGCCCTGCTCCTGCTGGCCACACTGTTCCTGATACAAGCCAGGATGCTATTGGCCTTCTTGGCCACCTGGGCACACTGCTGGCCCATATTCAGCCGGCTGTCGACCCTGGGGATTGAGGAGCTGAGCCATTACCTCATCCCTATCTTTCAAAACAGTGGGGTAACCAAGGAGGAAAACCTATACAAGTTTTCTGAAGTCTACAATTTTAAGTTAAATTTGGTTAACTATGAGTTAAATCGAGGTAAAACTCCTGAAGTAAATTTGCCTTGCTGACTGCTGATAGCTATCTGAGTATGAAGATTGCAGTCCTAACCTGGAGGATCTGGAGCTGTGCAAACAGAACAGCCCACATGCCTTTCTCACGGGACACTCTGCAGAGGTGCTAGAGGACAAATATTGTGTGTATTTGATAGTATTGGAAGGCTTTCTCATTTTCTGTTCCTCAGAGTTTGACTTTATTTCATGTCATGATGCATATTTACACATAAAAAGTTAGAAATAGGCATGGGCTAAAAAGTTTGTAAAAGGATGACAATATAGTCCTTCATCGACCTCTATTTTAGCAATCCATGCAAACTGCCACCCTTATTTCAAGGTGTATCTGAGGTTTAGATAAGAGGCAAGGGAGCCAAACTTAATTCCTGACACCTTAAGGTGTTGTTGGTTAGATATGGAAAAGTCGCCAAATGAAGATAAAGATGCCATCATCTCCACTAATATTTTTTGGTCATGCAGCATAGATGATTCACAGTTTGCACAGACCCACTTTTAGTTGGAAACTGAAACTGTAGCAGGCTACTGGATTGTACTCAGGAAAAGACCAAGGCAATCCACAGCCTCATGTTTCCTTTTAAGTAGGGAAAAAAAGCAGTACAGTCAGAAGGCTGGGATAAAATAAGTGCTGCTACTGTATACATCCTTGTCACAGTTGGGGAAGCTCAGCTTCCAGAAAACAGCTCAAGTTCCCTCAGTTTTAGCAGTGTTCATGTTGTCATGGCTATGCCCTCTGAAAAGTTTTACTGTGCTGTGGATCAGTGTATTGAACACACTCATTTTTTGTTTATCTACACTAATCAGCCTCACTTAGCATTTAAAGCAGAATAGTTCAAGCATGCTCATAAAAGTACAGCTTTGCTGTTGAGGCAGTTATTGCCGTCTCATAAATTTTCACTCAACTGGCTGTACTTTCTGAAATGTATTCTGTGCAGCAGCCTTGTTACTGCCGCAATACAGTTTCGGTTTTAAGTTGATGCCTATTTAAAAAATTGCGCTATTATGTCTCATGATACTGACAAAACATCTTACCCCCCGTACCCTGCCATGCGTGCCCTAATGTAAGGCAGGAGTGGGCACAGACCTCTCTGCGCCGTTTTGTTCAGTAGTGGAGAACCGTTAAATGTGCTCTCTGTGAAGAGCAGCTTCCCCACGTCATGCGCAAAGGCTGAATCTCTTATCAGGATTTCTAGGTACGCTGAGCAGCTTTCCTGGCTACAGCCTGATCTACAGATCTGGAGCAGTTATGTGGGCTGTTTGTAAGGTAGACAGTTTTTCTAATGATATATTTCATCTGTTTGAAGTCAAAGGCTCAGTATTTTTTTTGAACCTTTCTGCTTCAGGACATTCTCCATTAGTGTAGTCTATTAATCTGTTAAATTGTTTGGGGTTTTGTTTTTCTGTGAATTTCAAGATCTGCTTATTTCATTTTTTTTAGCAATGGGGAAGAAAACAATTAAAACTGACATATTAAATGTAAATAAATGCACTGCAAATTAAAAAAAAAAAAGAAAAGAAAAAAAAAGATGGGGTGCACTCCTTGGGCTGATAGAAATTCTCTCTGTATATGAGGGTGCAGTAAGTTTCCTAGCAATGAAAAAAAAAATTCCTGAAATTAACATTTCAGGGCTTTGTGTTCTCTCATCTTTTTGACATACCAGAAAATTTTAAAAAGTAGTGACACTATTTCAGATATTCATAGGGTAAAATGTTTTACAGTTGATTTATTATATAAGTTTTCAAGTTCCTGCAGAGGAACTTGTATGGGTGCTTTTAACATTAGGACTGAATTACTGCCTGACGAGACACCCTTTCTTTAATGGAAACCTCAATGGAGCTTCAATGGAAAGCTTTTCTTTACTTCACATGAAACTAACTGTGACAAAGATCTTTCCATAAAGTGTGATCTAATCTGCCTGCAGTACTTTGTCCTTCGATCATAACCCTTTGATGACTATTTGGATCTTTCCACAATTTTCCTGCAGAGCTCAATTTCATAAAAAATAGACAGTCACTGCTGTGAATTTTTAGAAACGTTTTTCTAGTCTTTCCTCAAAGTTTTAGTATTTTGGCAAGCATGGCTTTGACAGCTGTGACAATTTTGAGAACAAAAACTATGTAAGAGGTGTAGCACTGATACAAAACAATTACTCCAATAATGCCAGCAATATGTAAAATTACATCTATAGATTTAAGTAGGTAACTGGTCATATTAACATCCACTGGCCTCTTCAGAAGACCTAAATTGTGCATGAACTTGGGAGACTTGCTAGACTGTCACTTAAAGAAATTGTTGAGGAATGTGAGAAGGTCCTAGTGCCTAGCAAGGTCTATATCGAGGTTAAGAATCACTATCAGGTTTCTTATTATTTTCTGTCACTGTACTGTTAGAGATTGCTTGATTTCCATATTGTTAGAAGTGCTAAATATGTGTTAACCTTTCTGTCACGTAGACTCCGATAGCCTACCTGATGTTACCTGAGCCATATGCCCCAGCTACCAGTTACAAAGAAATATAAATGTCAGAAAATTTAAAATTAAAAAGCAAAACAAAACAACAAAAAAAACCCCCTCATATTATTTCAAAAAGCTTTTTCACTGTTGTGTTCTTTTGATCAGCAAAATGTCTGAAGCATTTAGCAGAGGTTTGGAAGTTTTAAGTTTAACAAATATTCTCCTCTTTTTAAATTAAACAATAAAACTTCGCTAGGCATAGCAAGAAATGAAAACTTCACAAAACAAAAACACTCTTACCAAGTTTAGAAAGCAAACAACTCTTGTGCCGTAGTACTACAGCATTCAAAGGGTCTTTCAGATCATCCTCTGGAAAGACTGTTGTCTACTCACAAAGTGCAGAGTCAGCAGGTCAGTTCTATTTGTTTAAATTGATTTCAAAATGGTAGGCTTTTGCACAGGAAGCTGCCATTGGAAATTATTGTTGCCACACTTCTTGCTAGGTGTAGTAAGCCTGCTCTGGCTAAGTCTGGGGAGCTATGTAATGAACCACACCTTTTGATTTATTTAATGGATACTTACAAAAATTATCAGTATGATGTTACATACCCTGTGAACCGCTCTCTATTTAATCCTAAACTTCTTACATTTGATATACTTAAGAAAATATGAAGACATTTAATACATACAGATTTATGTTGAGCTTAGTAAGTGTCCATACTCTAGACAACAGAGGTTACCTAATTCTTTCTTTTAGAAGCTTATTACTTTACACCCATATCCTATAAAAATATGCATGTATCTTTACCTTTAAAGAAAGACCTTTAAAGAATGACCTTTGAAATAATCCCATTGAGATCAGGAATGGTTGGGAGCCTAGGAAGAAAAGGACTAGTCAGATATACATCATTTTTCTTTATACTTAAAATCAACTATATTAGTTAACCATGTGTTTGCCATTTCTTACTGTTCCTAAGCATTTCTTTTTCTTCAGCACCTCTTGTGAATCAAAATGTGAATAAATGCATGATGATTTCCTGTTACATACACTGGACATTAACTTCAGAGTTTTGTTCAGTGCTTTGTTCAGAGTGTTTAAACATATTAAACATATTAGCTTCTATGTATTTTATCATACAGTTCAGTTCACATGGAAATGGGAACTATTATGACATCAAACTAGGACTTGCCTTCTTTTAAAATAGCAATTTGATTTTCTGGGTAAGGTACTACTTCCCTAATTTTGTCAGAATCCCATAAAATAGGGATTCCCACTAAGGCACCAGGTCCAAAGACATTGCTTTGAATCAATCATATTCATGCAATAGTGTTTGTTTGAACAAGCCTTTCTGTGTAATTGATTACAGCAGTGGAAAATCACCCAGACAGGTGGATGTGAGAGAGGCAGTCTGAGAGGGAATAGTATTCCTGGGCCTTATTCTTTTTATTGCTGGCTGCTAAAAGAGTGTATTGCAGAAGAGAAAGCATCTTTATTTTTAATGATAGTGAAAGTACCGTCAAAACAAGGGTAGCAATCAGCCTTCACATTTTCTGTCACCTGAAGAAATGGAAAGAGTACACGAAATATTGAGTGATTTTCAAATTTGTGAGCACTTTGGGACAATACATATCATGTCAGGCAAAAATCTGTTCACTTGACTAGATCCATAAATAGAGATGAGCACCAAGTTGAAAACATAACTTCTCAAGCCCTCTTCTTCCCAGCCAGCTAACTTTCCTAGACAGTCAGGAGCATGCTTTTCTTGTACAGCACGATGCAGATCAGAGATCCTGAAGCAAGCACCAAAAAGCTGGCTCTGGGCTTGGAAGCAGTACAGCTTCATCAGCTTGGACTGACTTGATTTAACTATTCTACTTTTGGACTGAGCTCCTTTCTCTATGCAGCCCTGCACTGTGTAAGTAAATAGGGATCTGTTTTATGATGCTGGACTGCATTTCAGAAACATACTCGAAGCATCATCAGGAAAGTTCCTTTAGATGTTTCTATGCATATGTATAGCTGGACACACTCAGGACCTGCCCTGATGGCACCAAGCAACTGTCCCTTAGCTGCTGCCGAGGACTTCACACGCTGGACTGCGCTGCTGCTAATGTCCAGCCCCATGGAATTTCCCTTGAGCACTCCCCGTGGAGTTAGTCTAAGCAGCTTAAGCACCTCTGAGATCTGGTTTAAGCAACACATAGTGTTCAGTGCACAGGAAAGGAGTACACGCCATCTGTACCATTTTCTGTCGCTCCACATAAGTCAGAATGATGTGTTCGGCTCCAACATGAGTGGAAGTCAAGGCAGTTTTGTTTATATCTTTATTTCTCCATAACCAGCTAGGACACTGAAATCTTAATTGTAACTCAACTCAGACTTTCACATTGATACCATGTCATTTCAGATGACTTTCTTGACAGCCTAAGTGAAATTTCCTTCTAGTAAGTCTGTAACTTTGTGTTGTTTGACCTAATCAATATATGTCCAGTTAACAGTTCTGATACAAAAGTACATGAAGTTGCTTTTATCTGAATTATCTCCTGAATCAGTTCCGGTAATCTCAATGTACCACTTCAGCCTATATCTTATTCTCTCCTTCTCCGCCTTTCTCCTGCTGCAGCCCTGGAAATGCAGCCCATCTGTTCTTTGCTATTATAACATTGCGATTTACAATAGTACCTAAAGCTGGTTTGTTTGTTGTTTGGTTTTTTTCCCCTTGATGCCAGCATTTAACATTTAACACTTGAGGCTACGGACGAGGTGGAAGTCAATCATTGCTACTTGCAGTGTTTTATGTTTGAATGTTTCATCTAATGCAGCAAGAAAAGTACCCACTCTAATCTTTATGCTTAATTACACTATAAATAGAATTTTAATTGCCAGAACAAGAAAGATGATTCTTATTCTGAGATCATGAGGTAACATCAACAAAATCCCATGTAATAATGTCAGTACTGCCCCGCTGCAGTGTTAAAGCAACCCTAACAGTATTAACTGTTGGGCATTTTTCAAGCTAGAAACATACCGGATTCCCTAGGCATCAGTTAACATTTAAGGGTTGCATCATTTCTCTGTCCAGCTTAATCACTGCATACACACCTCATCTCACTTGATTTACAGAGTTTTGACTGTTCACTTTTATGTTCTCCAGGAAATTTAGGGGAGAGTGGTATCATCTCTACCCCCAACCCAAATAAGACCTCCGTCTGTTCAATCAGCAGTCAGAGATGAATGTAATTTACCTTAAATCAGATTTTATTACTTCTATTACTCTATTCTCAAATGATTTCTGAAAGATACTGGCAGGGAACTAAAGTAACAATATAAAAAAATTAAAAATGTTTAGTATTTATTTCTTCAGAAAAAGAAGTTCATGATGAAAGCAGGTGACTACGGTTCAGTCTGAGATACCCCCTGTTCCCAGATTTATTTTCTAGCTTGAAGGACAAATAATGTTCTTTTATTGTGTCTAATAGGCAAGTTGCAAATCTCTTGGTACAGTATTCCAGGATTTATTTTATTGTAAATAACTGCTAACATGATTTAACAGAAAAATAAAAAGTTACCTCTGTTCTCTCCTCTATTAAATTATTTTCTCACATGCTAAATTGTAATGCACTTGTCCAAAACAAAAACATTTTCTAAAATTTACTTTCCCATGTGCATCATGAATTACTAACTTTTGCTATTGTGATAAGACTCAGTGTATTTACTACACTGATATTAGGATATACAATGCAACAGTCATTAATTTAGTACTGTTTGAGAAAAAATGGCATCTTTTCTATTTCAATCATATAATTGTCTTAAGTATTCCAACGTTAACTACATTAAATATGTTGGCTTGACTTTCAGCTTTAGTAATCTTTTTATTGATAGCTGTAAGACACAGCTACTAATAAAACAGCAGCATACAGGTTAACCTTTTCATATTCATTTCCTAACATTATGATAAAATAAAAACTTTATTTAGAACTGAATAAGCTGCCCAGAGCACAGATGCTTTGTGCTTCAGTTTACTACCCATCTGCTCTTTGGCAATAGAGGTATGAGCCTTACATGGGGCATACTGAGAAGGGTGCTTGCAACACAGTGCAGTAAGAATTTTGTATGCAATTTGCTGAAACTTGAATTGGAAATTACAGCCATCAGCTTACCTCACTAAGATGAGAATATCCTCCTCCATAAGGCAGAAGAGGTATTTTTGAAACTCAGGCATGCTAGTCTGTGTGTTCTTCTCAATGAAGATAATAGATTCAAAGGAAAGAAGACATAGCATATGCTTTGTTCTATCATCATGAAATAAAAATGCTGTATTTCTACCTGCCCTCATTCTAAATTTGACACCCCCTAAAAATATTACTGAGAACTGCATGAGCACAAATTGTCCTGGTGACAACTGTGTATAATTGTCCCTATAGCAATGTCTGAGCTCTTATAAAAGCCTATGTACCCCAAATTGTTGGGTCAGAGTAAAACAAAGCTAAAAAAATAATTATAATTTAAATGTAGGAACAAAACTTTAGAAGACAAGGACAGAAGGACAGAGTAGCAGATCAATAGATTAAGTGACAATAGAAAGAACTGATTCCACTTAAAAAAAAATAAATTTTGGGGGTAATAGAAAAACAGAAAGATCTAGAGTGTAACAGGTGGCCCTGAAAAGCAGAGTGGAAGTTCACTGGAACAGACAATTGCATCAGTAAGATACAGAAAAGACCAAAGGCAGTAGATAGCTATGGAAAAGCGAGTAAGTTCTGGTGGTAAACACTAAAAGTGAGCAGTAGCAGAGCAGGAGAAGTGAGGCATGAATTGTGCAGCTTACAATTAAATACTGTCTGTTGTGTTACATGGCTGAAGAGAAGACCGTGAAGAGTTGTTTAGATGATGTTTGAGAGCTGAGGTGCAGCATCCAACTGCACGGACGGAGAGTTTTAGTCTCACGAGGGTATTATTGGCGCTTGAATGATAGGGCACACGCTGTCGACATGCTTCAGGTACCTGTTAAAAGGGCAGCCTAGACCTGAGGAGGAACTGTATGTATGGGCAGAGCACCTCTACGAGAAGACGAGTCCTATTAGCAATTTACTAGCTAGCTTACAACTGGTTGCATACGACTTTTGTGTATTTTAGTTCTGTGTTTCAAGAAATTGTACTGTGTTGAATTCACCTAGTACAGAGAAGGCGTCTGAAGGACATAAATTAGTGAAGCCGTTTCTTTCTTGCCAGGCTTCCAGCTATGAAGGAGAGCGCCATTATGTGCTCTGCACTGGATTGTGCTGGAGTAATTTATTCATATTCATGAATATGTGAATACCTTCAGCCTGTGGTTTGTTCCGGCCATTATCTGATTACTTCAGTCTTTTTCTGGTTACATTTTTCTCAAGCTTTTCAACCGCAGATGTTTAAGGGTACTTAGGTGCTTAATTGCTGTGGAAGATCTGTGAAATACCATTGTAATAGATATTAAATACAGTCTTTCTCAGTTTAGGATTTTTCAGCACTGACCTGTTCTGTGGAGAAAAGTGAGCAGCAGATTGGGTCAGATTGCTAGATATATTTAAATGCAAGAATTCAAGGAAAGACACTGTGCTAACTGACGATGCAGAAGTTCTGTACCCCTCCCTTCTATGATACTCAGGATCAAAAGGAACCGTATCAGCATTCCTGCTCTTGCTTTTAGAAATGCAGCTGTAAAAGTTTGATTTGCTTTTGTTATTTAACGGCTATGCAAGACGTGATCATAAAAGCATTGTACGTTTTTAGGAAAGAAAAGAACATTCTGGTTTTATATTCTGTCTTTTACTCTTGGAAATGGTGAGTTGTCCCTTACTGACATCTGCCTTTGATTATCACTCATCCCAATGCACAGACAACCTGTTGGAATTGTGCATTAATAGTACAGCATGTACAGAAAGATGTCACCAGGGTTTTCACGGATAATAAGCTTTTTAAAATATCTGTCTGATTTCAGATATAAACCTGAAAAGGTATTAATGACCTTGCTCCTAACCTAGAATAAAGTGAGCCATTCATTCCTTGCAAATTGGTACCGCTTCTTTGACTGTTTGGCACTAACCTGATTTACACATAAAAAGAGTCTGACCCGGTGATGGTAAATGTATTTCCTGCACCGTTTTAGCTGTTTGTTCTTGTTTCATCCTTAATCCTGTGTTTGGATGACATGAAAACAAAATTCAGAAATACTGTACACGTGACTTGCAGAAGATTTGTTTACCTTGGCTTGCAGATTCCCTCCTCTCCCATGGGTGAATTATAACTCCCACTGAATTTTAACTCCCACAAAAGTCTTTGAAAAGAAGGGCAGGATATCTTTCAGAATTTAGCTTGCAAATAAATGGGAGGGTTGCTTGCTGGCAAAGGAATAATAACATAGCTAATTCTGAAGAAGTGCATTCTGGTTTAATTCAAATACAGCATTGTCTACCCACATACCAAGAAATTTTCAATAGTCTCTTGCTCACCATGTATCCATGCAGAAGTTTGAAGGCTGTGTATGTTTGTGTAACGGGCGAGTACCGAGTGTCTTGTTCCAGGCAGTGAGGATCTGTGCATCTATACTATTAACAAAGTCTGTTCTATTATAGCTCCTCTGCAGTTGTTACCATTAAAAAAGCTGAATCATGTTCTCTTAAATGTTTCCCTATATTTACAAGCCCTCGTACAATGCAGCTCACTAGCACGACAGTAAACGCTTAATAGTAAGGGCAGTGGCCTGGCCAGCAATAGGTGTTGCTGTGAGAATGGCCCAGAGGCAGCAAGTGCTTCTCTCCACTCTGGGGAGTGAGCTGCAGTTAGCAGGGAGTGAAGCCGTTCCTTCTCAGTGTTACAGTTTTGGTTTGCTGCTCTTTTTTTTTTTTTTTTTTTTTTTTTTTTTTGTGGGGGTGGGGGGGG